>NC_056733.1:976081-1191081 GCF_019279795.1 Protopterus annectens | reverse complement strand
TTGAGTATGATTTTTTTTTTTTATTTTATTTAGCTTTGCAATGTCCATTAACATTCAGCATTTATAGGTAAATACTGACATGGATTTTTACTGTTAGCTTGTTCATAAGACTGAAAACACAAATTTTCCATGTTTATTCCTCAGTTCTCATTGTAGCATTTTCTTTAAATATTCCACATTGCAGTCTTCTTTATGGTTTAATTCATGGCTATTTAAATATGTTTATATTGCAAGAGGAAACTGGTTGCAAATTGTAGCAAAAACTACCTGCTTGCTTAACAAACACTGACTTTTAAATTACTTAAAACAGATGCTGCCTTCTCTTGGAAAGTAAGCTGTCTTTACAAGATACCTCATTTACACTGTTAATATACAGTCTTACACTGATCAGACTTCATTTTATATTATCTGTCTAAGGAAAATCGTTCAACAAATTAACCTTTGTTGTTTGGAATTTACTAACACAGGAAATTGCTGCAATGTAGTACCTTTTACACTTTAAGAAAAAAAAAATCTCAACTTGTAGGGGTGAATACTTGCATATGTATAAGGGGTGTGATGTCCTTCAAATCAGCAGCTGTATTTTGTTTATTACTAGATGACCGAGGGCTTTTGTTTTCTGTTTTTTTGTAGCTAAACACCTGCTGTATAGCTACTGCGATTAACAAAAATCATAACTTTTGCAACTGTCTATATAGCTTTATTCACTTTAATGCGTTATTTTAGGCTTTGTGATATATGAGAGCTATATGTCTTGTCAATGTATTCCATGTTCTGCACCTTACATTATTATGTGGTTGTCTTTATCACATAGTATTCATGGCATGTGGCCTGTGTATTGCCTAAAAGGGGTCTTGTACCTGGTCATCCATTTGGTTAACAGACAAACAATACATAAATTACATGATATAGTTACATACAGAGCTCGGTGTGACATAGTTATAGTGAGGGGAAAAGTTGTCCTATGGTAACAAGAGTCTCTGAGGTATTGTTTATTCTGTGTAAGGCATCACGTTAGATAACGGAGGAAAGCAATGCACCATATATAACAGACTTAATGATATGTATTGCAGAAGATTGCTGTGATGGGGACATAAGGTTTAGTTAAATTATAGGGTGGAGTGATCAATATTTTGGATGCTCACCCACATAGGCCAGCTGTGGTGCAGAGTAGACATGTTATCTGCTGTTATGAGTGTTGAAATCATAATGTTATACATGTCAAGAAACTGAATAAATAGGAAAGTAATTATGATGGTGAGAAAGCTCTGTCTGCTGCGGATGAACTGGCAGGCATACTCTTAAAGACGTCAAATAAGGAGAGTGAGAGTTGTATCAGTGATAAATGTGGATTGCATAGATGGTAAAATGCTCCAGTAAGAAAAAAAAAAACATTCTTGACTTGGCCTTTTTAATTGTGCAGTGATCTGTAAATACAAAGTTGATGGACTCCAGTAGCAATAAGGACAGTATAATGGGCTGGTTTCTGGTCTCATCCCACTTAAAGGGTATTAATTGTTAAATGGAGGTTTGGGATAGAGTTGCCAGATTTGTAAAGGGACAGGTAGGGAGCAAAAAAAAAAAAAGAAATCGGGCAGGTCAGCATTAAACAGAAGTAGCTCCGTTTTGCGATTTTTGATTGGCCCATATGCCGGTATATGAGCCAATAAAAAATAAAATCACATAGCGAAGCCTCTTCTGTTCAATGCGGAACATCAGGCAGTTCTGCATTAAACAGAAGTGGGCTCCGCTTTGCGTTTTTTTTTTTTTTTTTTTTTGATTGGTTCATATATGGCACACGGGTCAATAAAAAAAACAAAAAAAAACAAAGCAGAGTCTGTTTCGCCAGGATTTTAACCAGCAGAGTGGGAATCTGTATCGGGCTGCTAATCCCAGGACAGTCTCACTCAGATAGGGACATCTGGAAACCCTGGTTTGGGATTATAAAAGTGAGGGGCTTGAGAATTTTGCCTAGCAGGAAAACAGTCCCTTTACTGTACTCAGCAGTCTTGCTGACTGATTTGGCTTGCCTGCTGTTGATTACTAAGAAAGTCCAAGTGGCCAAAGCCCTTTTTCAGCAAACGCATGGAGACAGGGCTGGTGTTAGCAATTTACGGGTCCCCAGCATATGTGAAGTTGGGGCCCCCGTGGTACTTCAGTTTAAGTATTACCCTGTCACTTCCACCCCCTTCTAAGCAACCTTTAAGTTCAAGCTGCAGAGTTTTATGAGTAGTATAGACAGACCAACTTATAACTACAGTGCTCTTGCATTACTACGGGCCTTTGTACCTGTTGGCCCATTTACTGTCATTTAGTTGCAGCAGGGATACAATACAACAAATCTCTGTGTAGGTATGGACTTGGGGTGAAATGCACCCTAGACAGTGCCTACTGTTTCACCCCCCCAACACCATTCACATTACTTTTTTCTTCCTTTAATCACATTTTGCCTTACTCTGACATTTCCAGAAGCCATGACTTTCTTATATGCTCTGTAGTACATTTTTTTTTTCCTTTACACAACCTTTTTATCCAGTGATGGCTTGAACAAAAATTATGATTAAGGAAATAAATTCACTGTTGCCATTAAACTTTAGTTTATCTTGCATTCTTTGAACTCACCTTTCCTGACCAAAACAGCACAGTAATAAAAACTTTGGAAATAACTCAAATTAAGCTGGGACCTACAGAAGATATAGGGTTATAGATGCTCCGGGAAGCAATTCATAGTATTTCTCAAAATTTTTTAACCAGTGGTGGCCTGAACAAAAGTCATGAGTAAGAAAATAATAATGAACAAGTGTGGTATGTGCCCCATAATGTAAGGTTATAGAAACAGGTCAGTCATTTGTTATTAGAAGCATCGTGTATAAGATGAATAAGAAATTTGATTGCAATTCATAAATGGTAGTTTACCTAGCTAAATGCAAGTTTTGCCCAGCATTTTACATAGGTAAAATGGAGCGTAGACTCCGTGAACGAATTTATGAGCATATCTATGCCATACCGAGGGGGAAATTGGAGAATGCCTTAGCTAAACATATTAGACAAGAAAGTGAACATTATTTTAGCTTCCAAGTGATTGATCAAGTTGTACCAGACATTAGAGGTGGTCCGAATCCATTGAAACTTGAAGAAGGAGAATTATATTGGCAAATTTTATTTAATGCTTATACTTACCCAGGCCTCAATGAGGTGTGTTCTATTGTATGTATGTTGAAATAAAAACAGTTTAGTTAGGTAACAATAGGTGTAATAGTTTGGAATCCAACCATCTACAGTCACATTAGTGATATATGTGCATGTATTTATAGAGACATATATATAAATATATATAGTTTTCTATATGTATATCTTGTTTCAGTTATATATGTATGTACACTTTTTTAGATTGTTGAAATTTTGTTATACTTTATATACATAATTTTAGATGGATTGCGTATTTAGTTGCACATACAAGCTAAATAGAACACACATTTATACTTGGTCTTTAAACATGCTTTTGTTTTTATGTATTTTAAACTACGTAGGTTGTTGCTAGTGAGTGAATTATGAGTTGTATTAATGTAATAGTAGCGACAATTGGTTAGGATTGAACATGTCTTTATGCCTCAACATTTAAAAATAGGAGTGTGTTAATTGTGTTGTATCTGAAGACGTTTGAACATAGTCAAACAAAAAGTGCTTAATATTATTTGTTTTGGAATAAAACATTTCTTGGACTTTATAAGAATGTCTACTAGGTGCTGGTTTCTTAAGTCTTCCATCGTGCCATTTTGTTGTTTTTTTTTACTTAGTATGCCCAAGTCTGATGTTTTTTTTTAAGCACCATTATTGCTTTATCACGTAAGACACAGGCACACATACCTGCACTGAGAAGAAAATAAACCATATTAAAATTGTTTCATTCTTGTGCATTCTGTAGTACTTGTTTTTCTTTCTTTTTAGCAAATATCCTTCATTCTAATGTTACATAAATTTGTCAGTTCTGCATTCCCTTAAACCTCACTCCCCCTCCTCCTGAACATTATTTTGCATGTATTATTCCCTCAAATTCCATTTATTTCTGTGTCAGTTGCTCTTTCCCTTTTTCTAAAGATCCCACATCTGGTTATTTTATCTACTGTGCAATATTCAATAATTCATTTACAGCTGGTTTAGATTTTGATTCACATTTTCTAGTAATTGATTTTTTTGGTAGCCAATACCAGTAAATTTAGTATGGCCAAGTCTCTAGATCCTGTGCACAGGCTCAAAAAGTAATTTCCTTAGTTACTGCCATTTGCTCCCTCAACATTTCTGATAGTCCGCTTTGGGGAATTTTTAAAATCTGCCAACTCGTTGCTGTCACAAGACTTGTCCCCAATTCTGTTTTTCAAATCACACTTCCAGCATTTACTGTCTACTTGAGTAAAAAAATTCTGAAGTCTGCTTGGGGTATAAAAATATCTATGCTATCAATTCCAAGCAAAGTCCCAAACTTTCTGGACTTTGTTGCATACTTGATAACCATGCAAATTGATTCCCATTATTCCATTGTAAATCGCCTTTCCATCATCAGTCTTCCCAATCTTTTCTAACCTCCTCTGATTCTTATTGTTATCATGCAATATTTTCTATGCCCTACTAATTATCCATTTTTAACAGCAGCTGCTGTTCTAGACTACTAAAAACTCTGTCAGAACTGGTCTTTCACTTAGTACTCCCTTATCCCCTTCTTTTTGCTTGTACTCTTGATATCAGTTTTTGATAGGGAAAGCAGTCGCTAACCTACAATCCGAGCTTTTTCTTCTTGGTCTCATCCCACTCTCTTACCTTTCCCTATAACGTTAGTTCTCCCAGTTCCTTTGCCAGTTCTTTTCCTGTAAATTCTAGACCTCTCATGCCTGATTTCTATACTCTTACTTGCACTCATTCTTGTTGGCAAAATTTCCTTTCTCCATTTTCATGTTAGCTTAGTTCTTAGAATACTTCCTGGTACTTTATGAATGTAATATTTTGAATGATTGCCGTTCTCCTTCAGGATCTGCATCCAAAATCCTACTTTGTCTTTACCCCTCCCACCCCAGTTTCATCATCATCCCTTTTCATTTTGATTTGAGCTATGTATATGAGCCTTAACTGTGTAGCTTTAAAATATCTATTCAAATCAGAAATCCCGAACCACCTTGTTGTGAGAGGGATTCAGCTTATTCCACTTAACTCTTGTCCTCTTCCCCTCTTAAATAAATTCCATTGACTCTTTATTATTACCCACAACGTCAGTTTTGGTGGATATAAATATGCCCAACCTGTATATAAAACTAAAGGGACTAAAATATTTTCACTGTTTGTATCTTGCTATCCAAATCCATAATCAAAGCTTCCAGTTTCTATTTTTATACTCTTGTTTAGCCTCTTCACACATATTTCACACAACTTTAGTTGTCATAAAATAATCCTTTTTAATCCATATTCCTAAACACTATATTTTATCAAGTTCCCATAAATATGGGCATTGCACAAGTCTAACCTGACCTGCAAGTTCATGTATGGGATGCATTCATGAGGTTATTCCTTTGTTGCTGTTTGGCATTTGCCAAGAGGATTTTTCATCTGTGATGTTTGATGGTAGTTTTCTGTGCATGTTTTGAAGACATCTGCCTTATGCATTTATTTTTGGGGGAGTCTGAGAGCAGTTCTGAATGTATTGTTTGCATTTAGTGAAAGTCCTACCTTCTGAATTGCTTCAGTGACTTCAGTTGCTGGCATAGGGTTTTCTGATTCCTGATTAATGGCAGTTACTTAGAACAAAATTGTTCAGTTGTCTTTTTTTAAGGCAGTGAGTCAGTGTACTGACTTTGGGTTTCAGCAAGTAGGATGGATTTGCAGCATTTGCTTTTTGGTTACTTTATAATGTAACTAGTTGTGCTGTTGTTGGTTGCTTCAGAGTCCTGGTATTAAACTGTCTCATCTAGTGACATCTAAATGTAACTTTAAAGTGTATTTGGACCTGACAAGATACTTATCCACTTTCATCTTGCCTTGCTTTAATAAGTAACTAGGGAAGAATAATTCTTCATTCAGTTAGAAAAATGTAGTGAGATTGGCTAAATGTAGGTTTTTTTCTGTATGTGTCTGGGTCTTTCCATTTATGTTTTTTTTTATATTTCCTGTCATTGAAACTCTGGTCTTGTAAGTAGATGTTCAGTACTTTAATTTATTGTTGTTATTATTATTATTATTATTATATCTAAACCTTTCATTGTGGCTGGTTCTTTAGAAAATATTTAATCTTTGAGAGTACTTGCATTTGTTTAGTGGCACTGTGGCTCCACATTCCTGAAAGTCTTGCTGCTTGGTTAAACACTACTATTTGTATAAGTATTAATTTTAATAAGAGTAATCGGTACAGTGGTAAGAGCCTTAAAGGAGCTGGCTTTGGGTGATCTGATGGCAGCAGATCTGCCTTATAGTCTGGGTGAGGTGACGGAGCGGGTTAAGATGTGCCAGCCTTTCCCAGGTGGGTGTGTATGTGTGAAAATCAAATTTCAAAGGGAGTGTGTGTGTAGCAGCTACTCTGAACAGGGACACTGAGAGCACTGATTTCACAGAGAAGTTGGTGGAGGACTTGGCTGTGAACACCCAGCTAAGGTTTCAACTCCATAGTGGTCAGTGAGGAGTCTTATTTGGGGCCTGGAGAGAGAGCCCAACTCCAGGACTGCAGTGTGCATTCCATATGTGCTCTTAAGGGAAATTGTACTTGGCGCAGAGAGCTGCATCTGAAAATACTGTCTATTTTTCTCACAGTGATTGTTCCCCATCAGTGTCCATGGGTAAGGACTGAGGCTTCTTGATCACTGTCCCAGAGGAGGGTTATCACAGTCACATTACAGAATTTAAGTTTCAACCGTCCGCTCTAGTCCCACTATTTAACTTGACTTTGTAGCCTTTAGTTTAACAAGCTAGTTTGCCATTGTCACTTGAGACCAAGTCCTGGAAATGTACTGACTTGATTGGTGATTTTTAAATATCTTTTATGTCATGAACAAATTACGTTTGGTTTATGTGATATTTTTGTTGAAAATAGTCTTTTCTTTTAGACACTGGGGAAGGTGCTTTGGCATAGTCTAGATTTGGTTCAGTTTCATTTTGCATTGGAGACCACTGAGTTTGTGATGAAAGTGTAGAATTTTTTTGATCTGATGTGAGCTTTTGTGTAAGCCACGGTTTACATGGAAACGTTTTTTGTGGAAGTGTCATCTCTGGAATGTTTTTTATTTAGAGTAGCTGGACTGTTTGGACTGCCTTGCCTATAGGTAGAAGAGGCAGTAATACGTGAAAATTGAGAAATTTCTTTAAAATGTAATATAAAAGGGATAAACAAACTGCAATTTGAGTTTCTGTGTTTTAATAATAAAATATGTATTTTGTAGTTTGTTGCATCTATTTCGTGCTTAATTTTTGAGAAAAACTAGAAATAACCTAGTTGTGCCTCTAACATTTATATATAGCCAAGAGTGAAAGAACGCTGTTATATTGTGCCAATCTCCCAAAATACTAAGGCAGCATCAGCTGAGCATTATACTAGTTTATTTAAAGACCTTGTCTCTGTCCACATCAGAATCGCCTGAAAGAACATCCTCATCACTTGAAGTGTAGGAATATGGAATAGGAGGCGGCACTGGCACCCAGTATTGAGAGGCTGCAATAAATTCCTGGCTAAGTTAAAGTAATGCGTCTATATATCACTGTCATGAAATTACAGATGTTACTTGTTGAGCATTAATGAAAGGGATTTTTGCAAAGAAACGAGATGTGATGAGTAATGTCAGTAAATGGAAAAAAGTTAATATGACTTGTCTTCTTTTCTGTTTAGTAACAAACATTCTATATTAGACTGGATACTCTCTCTCAGTCCAACCATATAAGCACCTGAGGTTGCCTCCCTGATATTAATAAACATCTTCCAACTTTTATAGTACAGCATCGTAACAGTGTAAACAAAACTGTTGTATACAGCCATGTATGCAGTCTTATTTAATGGAGACATCTACATCTCTCACCTATCCCTCATCATTTGGACTAAACTTAAGGATTTGCCTCTAGATGAAGCAGTCACTTACTTCAGTGCAACATTTTTCCACATTCTTAACTGTCTTGATTCCATTTGTGCAAAAATAATTGAATCAAACCTTTTACCCTGGTTAATCAAACAACTTGTATCACAAAGATAAAAATCTGGAAAGAATAGCACTGTAGTAAATCACAAAATAGCTTACAGATTTTTAGATAGCTTAGAAGTCGTGTTAAAAAAATAAATCAAACAGTCCTATTAGGTCATTCTTCATCATAAATATCAAAACAATCCCAAACTATTCTGGACTACAATAAATAATATACTCCACCCTGACCAAACTGCCACACCTTCACCAAACACAAACAGCACTGCTGATAGTATTGCTGCTCAGTTCAGTAACCATATTGTTAAAACAGTACATACCTTACTTAATGATAACACTGCTACTACCTTCACTCTACCAAAATGTACTGAAATTTTTCCTTCTTTCAAGTTTGAACCTATCCCAGTGGCTGCCCTTAAAAGATATCTTCAAAACCTGAAATTCACCACCTTAGCTATTAATCTAACACGCAAATGTATTACAATTTCAGCAGATGTCCTTGCTTACCTTATTTCCATCCTGATAAACTTCTGAATGGCAGACAACTATGTCCCCTTACTTTGTAAAAAGTGTTTATCATTCCCCTGTGTAATATAGGGAAATATTGCCAGCCCAGCTGTCTGGAATTTTGTAAATAGTGTCATTTGTGAATATTGATATGATTTATACAGAACTGTATGTTATGTACTGCGCTAAAATGTAACCACAGCATGCCCTGCTGACTTATAACAGAAATACATATAAACTATTTACCTGTGCAAATGTATGTTTTAACAGTAGAAACTAGAACGTAAAAGGGTTAACTTGCAAAACTTCAAGAAAATAAGTTGAAATGAAATTGTTTTACGATGGTGTTAAAAAAGTTAGTTTCAATGCAGCAAGGAGACAGGATGTCTAGAACTAGGGTGCCGTCTGCATTGTTTTGCAAGTATTTTATTATTTTATGTCTTCTAGCAAATGCAAACATCGGAAGGTTATGTATTTTGCACAAGGAGATGTCAAATATTGCAAGGGGGGTTTAGCTTGGGAACTTAAGTCAGATGACAGAAAGTAATGTCATTCAAGCTAACTCAGCAGTAATATTTGATATTAAATTAAGAAGTCTCTCACAGAAAGACTGGACATTTTGTATTTTGCCTTGGACCTAGCAAGAACATCCACTCATTATCACCATCTGCACTTGCCTTGCCCTGTAAGTAAGTTTTTAGGGCATAGTAACTCTTTTAGATATAGTTAGGAATATAGTAAAGATTAGTTTAAATGATGTTCTTCGTGTTTCACTGTTGCAGTCATCAAACTTGCGTTATCTGCCTGCATGTAGCTCTCATTTGCCCCGAATACCAGAGTCTTAGTATTTCTGCACCAGTTGCTGTCGCTCCAGGTCTGACTTCAGGTTGTCAAGGGTATAAAAACAGGCAGCCGACGCCATTACATCAGTCTTTCTTGCCAAGAAGTCAGAAGCAGTTTGCATGAGTGCCGGTCAGCCGCTACCCGAGTTTTCATTATCGAATTGAATTATCCTGAAGTCTTCTAAAGGTAAATAACCCATTGGGGATCCTTTTTTCTTGCTGTAACCAGTGTCAGAAAAAGTTAACAATTGTCTTGCTTGGGGAAAGCAAATACCACACCGAGTTTTTCATTCTTACGGCGTCACCTGTTTAGGCCCAGACCATGATGTCCCCCGCTATCGGTTTTGTGCCTTGTTCAACACCTGAACTATTTGTCACTGGGCCCTTATTTTTGCTAAATACTTTCTTTCTCGATCTCCATATTCCGAAATGGCTTCGGTCAGCCATACGATTACCATTCTACCGAAAAAACGTAAGGATAAAGACAGAGATAGACCGCACAGGTCCAAAGCTGCCGACAAAGCTTCCATTAAGCTAGTCGCCAGTTCGCCGGAACTCAGTGAGACCCTGATGCCCACTTCAGTGGATTCGCAGGTCTCTACCAAGACCTGTTCGGAGACCGGTATGCCATGAGACTCTTCTTCGACTATGGGACCTGCAGATATCTCTACCTTAGATGGGTCCAGAGCTGCTGAGCAGGCACAAGCTTCTGAGGAAGTTCTTTGCACTACCGATATTCGACACAAACCGACAACGACTTCCATGTCTTCAGTTCTGTGTAAAACTACCGAGTTTCTAAGGCCAAGAGTATGCGCTACGCCTAAAAAAAGAAGACCCAAAAGCATGCACCTACTTCCTTACCACAACATCAAATGCTTAAAATGGCAGAAGACCTTATGTTGATTAGGGGAAGTCAGCCTTCCCCTGCTAAGAGAAAGAGACCTGTCCCCGGCAGCTTTAACAGACCAAGAGTCCAATGACTCTGAGGTATCTGATTATGAAGACATGCCTCTATCTGCTTATGAGGATCAGATGCAGAGGAATCTATTCCCTCTGCTTCTCCTCCAGAGGATTTTTTTTTTGGTGAAGCCTTACTTACTTTGAGAGCATTTCCACTGCGAATCCCAAGACTATCCTCAGTCCAATTAGAGACTCAGAGAATTTCTAGACTTGCCACAACATAGGCCTTTAGCAATCCCCCCAGTCCTTGATGTTTCGGATGATGTCTTTATGGAATTCAGTTTAACTCCTGATAACTTACCCCCTGCTCCTAGGAAACCAAACTGGTACTACAGGGTTCCATACTCTCTCAAATTCCTTTTCAAAAATTCTACTGCTGACCCAGTGGGCATCTCCCAGGGGCCCAAAGGTATCAAAGCAACTACAGCAAACAATCCCACGCCTTCGGACAGGAATTCCAGAGCTTTGGACAGATGGGGTAAGAAAGTATACACCTCTGCAACTCTCGCCATTAGGGCTTTAAATTGGCAGTTTCACATGCTGAAATACCAACAACATATTATGGAACTTATTAAGCAAAAAATAGCTACCGTTATGGACTGTGCAGAAAATAAAGACTTACAAGAGCTTATGCATTCTGCAAGCCAAGTCAGCAAGCATAAATTGCAGTGTGGCTTTGACGCCCTAGAAGCATCTTGCAGGGCAGCAGTCAATGGTTTTGTACTGAGAAGGCATGCTTGGCTTAAGGAGCAGACCTTGCCAGACCATGTCAAATCAGAATTACTAGATGCTCCTTTGAATAAGGACAATCTGGCACCAAAGCGGAAGAGATTCTTAAAAAGATGGAAGAAACGGTAAATCTATGCAGACAGTCAAAGATTTCTTGCAAATACAGCCTCCTAGATTCAGTAGGCATTGCCCCTCAAAACATTGGTCCTTTCCAGCCCCCTCTAGGCTATCTCAAACTAGATCCAGGTGAAACAGACCCCCCCCCCCTCCAGACTGCAGTGTCAGGGTATGCAGAGATCTAAGCAATGAAGTGCTTCCACTTTGAAAACAGGGAGTGCTAAGCCACCCCCTTATGGGAAGAATTCCCAATGACTTCTCAACTCCACTCCTCACCTCTGCCCAGCTGCTTGTGCCCCTAGGTGGAAAACTTGCCCATCATGCAAAAAACTGGACTTCCATTACCAATGACCGATGGGTCCTCAACATTGTATCCCAGGGGTACAAATTTTACTTCCACTCACTGCCAACCCCAATAGGGTTCCCAGACCTTCCTCCAAACCAGTGGACAGAGGCACAAAAACAAGTTCAATCCCTGCTCTCTGTAAGGGCAATTCAGCCTGTTCCTGTGGAACAGATGGGTCAAGGGTTCTATTCCAGACTATTCCTGGTACCCAGAAAAGAGGGCACGTGGCACTCAATCCTAGATCTTTCCATTCTAAGCACCTTCCTGGTGGTACCAAAATTTAAAATGCTCACCCTGCAGCAGCTTCTTCCTATACTGGCCAAAGATGCCTGGCTAGCTACCCTGGATTTAAAAGAAGTCTATCTGCACATCCTTATAAGGAACTCATGCAAGAAATATCTTCGCTTCAGGGCAGGATCTATGCATTATCAGTTCTCTGCACTTCCCTTTGGCTTATCCACTGCTCCCAGAGTATTCACAAAATGCCTGGCTCCAGCAATTGCGTACTGCAGACAGAGAAAAATTAAAATTTACCCGTACTTGGACGACTGCCTGATTCAGGCAGACAGTAGGAAACGCTGTTGCAGCACCTGACATTTGTTGTAAAAAAAAAAAAAAAAAAAAAAAAAAAACACTTCTAAACTCCCTGGGGTATACCATCAACGAAAAGAAAACAAAACTAGTCCCCAGTCAAGAGATTGTATTCCTGGGTTCAAGCTTTGGACACAGCATCTCAGATGGTATTCCTTAAACCAGAAAAACAAGCCTATCTGACAGACTACTTCAGTCAAATGGCCACCAGAACCCAGCTATATGCAAGGAAAATCCTGCAGGCCCTAGGGTTCATGGCCTCATGCATCCTAATTCCATATGCCAGACTGCATATGAGGAAACTTCAATGGTACTTAAAAAGTCTTTGGTGCCAGCATTCTCAGGACCTGGAAACCGTCATTCCTGTTATACCTTGTCTAAGGACAGAGTTTCTTTGGTGGGCAGCAGCATGCAACCACAACAAAGGACTACCCTTTAATCAACCCCACGCTGCTCAGACCCTAACCACAGACGCATCAGATTATGCCTGGGGGGCACACCTGGACGACAAGTACATTCAGGGCCACTGGAGCCCAAGTCAAATTCATCTGCACATAAGCCAAAAACAGATGCTAGCTGAGCAGCACGCTCTAACAGCTTTCCGATCCCTACTGTCATCCGGGACCCCTGCTAATAAAAACAGACAACACCAAAGTTTTGTAGTATATCAACAAGCAGGGGGGAACCCACTCTTACCCACTCTGCAGGTTAACCATGGCCTTGTGGAATACGGCCTTGGACATGCAGGTCCATCTGCAAGCTCAATTCCTGCCAGGCAAACAAAACTCACTGACAGATGACTTAAGCAGAAATCTCCTAGACCCACACAAGTGGCAATTAGAGCCCAGCACCTTCAGCCATCTGATTCAGAAATGGGGGACCCCAAAGGTGGATCTCTTTGCCTCCCCTTGCAATCACCAGCTCAGCAAATTCTGCACCAGGACACCTCACAGCAGGGCCTGGAAAGTGGATGCCCTATCCTTCCAGTGGGTAAACCTCTCAATCTATGCATTCTTCCTCTGCCCCTTCTCTCAAGAATATTGCTGAAGATAAGACAGGATAGACCAAAGACAATTCTGATTGCCCCGCCTGGCCACGCCAGCACTGGTACCCACTCCTGCGCAGCCTGTCACCGGTGTCACCCTGGCACCTACCCCAGAGCCCCACCCTGCTCACTCAGCAGGGGAGGACAGAACTTGCATCCTCAACTGCAAACCTTAAATCTTGCAGCCTGGCTTATTCCTTAAATTCTCCCACAGTGTCCAGCTTAAGCAAGCAGGTACTGGACATCATTCTTGAAGCCAGAAGACCCAGTACAAGGAAATCCTATGCTGATATGTGGAAAAGGTACTGCTCCTGGATTCAATCTAAAGGAGAGGACACAACTCTGCCCTCCTTACCTCTAATCTTGGATTACTTAGCAGATCTACTCCACAGAGGCCTCTTCTTTTTCCTACATTAAGATCCGTGCCTCTGCCATCTCGGCTCATTACAACTCTGAGCTGCCCCTATTCTCTCACCCTCTCATCAGACAGTTTCTGAGAGGGGTAAACAACTTAAGGCCACCAAAGAGAGCACCAACCCCTGCTTGGGACTTTAACTTTGTATTGGAAAAGCTCACACTGCCCCCCTTTGAGCCTGCAGTGTCAGCAGACTTAAAATTCCTCTCTTAGAAAACAGCATTGCTCCTGGCCATCACTTCAGCGAGAAGAGTGTCTGAGCTACAAGGACTTATGGCCGTGGAACCCGTCATTATTTTTCATGCTGACAGGGTCACCCTCAGGACTAATCCTTTCTTTATGCCCGAAGTGGTGTCCAGTATGGCTCTCAACCAATCTACCCATTTGCCAACCTTCTTCCCTAATCCTCAAAATAAAGGGGAAAGGATCCTGCACTCCTTGGACATGCACAGACCGCTCAGATTCTACCTGGATAGGACTAAGCCCTTCAGGAAATCTGACCAGTTACTACTCAGTTTTGTTCCAGGGGAAGAGGGCAAGGCCATTTCAAAACAGACAATTTCCAAATGGATAGCACACTGTATCCATTTCTGCTGCAAGCACCATGAGAAACCATCCCCTCAGGGGGTCAGAACATATTCCACTAGGTCAACTTCTACCTTACAGCATTCCTCAGGGGAGTCCGTACCAGGGACATTCTGGAGGGTGCTACCTGGAGCTCTGTACACACATTCACCAAGCATTACCACCTGCCTATATTTTTCAAATCCAGGGCAGGTTTTGCACCTGCAGTCCTGCATTCTAGCCAGCCCAAACACTACTTGACTGCCTCCACCCTTTCTACAGCTTTGGGAATCAACCCAAGTGTGATGACTGCAACAGTGAAACATGAAGAACATAGTACAGTTGTGTACACTTATGTAGATGTTCGAGTGTATTCACTGTTGCAGTCCTGGTTTCCCTCCCTCCAGCCCCCTTCTCACTCTCTCTCTCCTCTCTCTGTATACAACCCACCCCTAGCAGGGGCAATGGTATTGGTATTTACTTTTTACTGGTGGAGACTGCGGTGGTACGGTGGTAGCGTTGTTACCTCACAGCAAGAGTTTCTCCCATTCGATTCTCGGCTGGGCTTGGGAGTGCCTTTTGTGTGGAGTCTACATGTTCTCCTCGCGGTTGGGTAGCATTCGAAAGACATGCATGCGTAAATGGGCGTGCCTTCGTTGAAGGTTGGGCGTCGAGCTGGCACCTCGCTGTAAAAATCTACTGCCAATCATTAGCGGACCGGAGTTCCGCTGTGGCAACCCCTTACCGGGAAAAGCCAAAAGACAACCAGCTTAGCTCCCTACCAGGGGGCTCCTGACATTTGGGGCAAGAAAAACTGATGTAATGGCATCCGCTTCCTGTTTTTATACCCCTGACGTCATACCTGGAGCGACAGCAACCAACGCAGAAATACTAAGTGTCTGGTATTTGGGTCAACCTGAGGGCTACCTGCAGGCAGATAACCCAAGTGTGGTGACTGCAACAGTGAACACACTTGAACGTCTACAATGATGGTAAGTGTATGCAACTGTACTTTTTGAGACTGTACTACAATGTTATCTTAAATACTTCATGTGATTTTGAACTCTGAAGTAAGTGTGTTGGATTTACTGAGTATTGTGTTTTTTTTGTTATTTATTATTAAATATATTTAAATTTGTCTTTGTGGCTGATATTTGTGAGACATATTTAAGTTCTTAGGGTACTTGCATATTTATTTGGTGACATTGAATAGGCCACTCCTAATAGCCTGGCACTTGGTTAAAACTACCA
This sequence comes from Protopterus annectens, assembly GCF_019279795.1. NCBI lineage: Eukaryota > Metazoa > Chordata > Ceratodontiformes > Protopteridae > Protopterus > Protopterus annectens. Next base: position 1,175,552 of record NC_056733.1, on the reverse strand, counting down.
TTTGGATAATAGTAACATTGCACAGTAGGTTTGGACACCTTTTGTTAAGGGCCTTATATTAGCTGATAAGTAGGGGTTAGTGGTAGTGATAACTACCTTATAGTCTGGGCAGAAGGGGGCATAGCTAGTAAACCTGTACCAGCCTTCCCCATGTGTGTGTGTTTGTATATAAATCAAATCTCGAAGTATGTGTGTGTCAGCTTCTTGGGCAGTTACATTAAGCACCGGTTGGACAAAGAGGGTTCTGGAGGTCTTGGCTTGGCCCCTCAGCTGAGCTCTTAACCCTATAGCTTTGCCAGTGGGGAATCTTATTGGGGGATCTGGAAAAGAGGGACAAACCATCCCCAGATGGACTATGATCTCTGTGTGCTCTTAAGGGAAATTACACTTTACTTTGTGTGTACTTGTCATCCTCCCAGTTTGTACATCCCCTAGCTGTTGCCCATGGTGAGGACTAAGGCTCCTTGATTACTGGGCCAGTGCAGGGGGTGTCGCACCCTGAACTAAGATGGTGATTCCACTGAATTCCCCAACTGCAGACCTATAGCTATCCTCTCTCCAATTCTTGAAATATTTATCCATTCTCAACTTCTCATATCTTTATCAAACTCAACATTGTTTCTGTCCCCACCATAACAATTTCGCTAACACCATAGAATTTCACAGAATTACAGGTATCCTTGTCTATTCTCTTTTCTTTGTCCTGTCTAGTCTTTGATAAAGATTCTTATCAGTTACTAACCAAACTCTCCAAGACTTAATCGTTCATCTCTCTTATGGTTTCACTGCTACCCATCAAATAGGCAATAAGCTGTAAAATGGCAAAACAAATACTGCTCATTTTTCCCTGTCTCTGTTGGTGTTCCTCAAGGATCAATTCTAGGACCATTACTTTTTAACATCTTTAAAATGGATCTCCTTACTAGAAACAAGCATGCCAGAAAAGAGCAATATGCAAATGACTCTACCCTTACGTGCTCAGATCCTAACATACCATACCTTCAGCAGGTCACTCTAGTCATTCTCATCTATTGAGTTATGGTTACACATCTCCTACCTAGTCGTAAATGCTAAGAAAAGCAATATCTGATGTCCTTTTTGTTCTTTCTCACAAATGGGTCTAGGATCTGATCCTCGGATCTGACTTGGCTGCCTCTACAGGACATTGTGTCCGAATCTTGAGCTCCTCCCTCTACCCATAATCCCCTATTCCATCTACAGCTATTCAAATCTCATTTGCTCCATTTGAACAAGATTGCAAAATGAATCTCAGGTGTGAGCGTGTTCCTTTTTTTGTCTATTTCTTAAAGGTTAGATATTTTTTAGATATTTCTTAGAGTAAATATTAGAGTTCTCCTCCCCCTTCTAGTTTTCTAGTAGTTTGCTGGCGTTAGGCATTTCTGCATTATAATTTTAAGTGTTTATTTATGAAAAAAAGGGGTGGGGTTCAATGGTTTTCATAGGTACAGGGCTGCTTTATACTCTGCTGATTAATAAACAGTTTTCTGCAGTGTTTTAAACTACTGTTACAGGATTAACCTGTTCATTTTATTGTTGGTAGAGTATTTTTGGCTTTCATAGAGTATGCTGTTTTTCTGGTAATATGCCTGAAAAGCCCGGTTTTAAGAAATGTACTTCTTGTGGGCATAAGGTTCCCAATTCTGATGCCCACAAGAAGTGCATTTATTGCCTGGGGCCAGAACATCTCAACTCTGCTTGTGAGATTTATGTTTCCTTCAACCCTAGGGCCCTTTCCGACTGTTGAAATAAATTAATAATTATCTCATTCACTCCAATGGAACTCAGGAAGTTTGCACTGTAACTTCCAATGGGCGGAGCCTAAGCCTTTTGACAAGAATCAAATTATGTCCTCACATTATTTCCAAATGTTCATATCTCTGGAGCGTTAAGGGTTATGAAAGAAGTATAAATGACAAACTGTCCAGCTCAAACTATTTTTATAGTGGTAGTATTCTTTAGGATGTTCTTCGTGTTTCACTGTTGCAGTCATCACCTGTGGATTATGTTTGCTATGGTAGCCCTCGGCAGGGCCGAATACCAGAGTCAGTGTGTTTGTGCGCCGGCTGCTGTTGCCTGTAGTCTGACATCAGGTCGTCAGTACTATAAAGTAAGGCAGTCAACTTCATTACATCAGTCTTTCTTGCCGTAGAGCCCGTAGTAGAAGCAGTTCACATGAGTGCCAGTCGCTCGCTACCAGAACTCAAATTTCAGCAGAAAACATCTAAAGCTAAGTACTTCATTGGGGGACCCTTTTTTCTTGCTCTAACCGATGTCCGAAAAAGTTAACAATTGTCTCACCTGTGGAAAGCAGATCCCACACCGAGACTTTCATTATTACTGCTTCACTTGATTAGGCCCAGACCACGACGTCCCTCGTTACAGGTTCTGTGCCCTCTTTAATGCGAGAACCATTCACCGTAGAGCTCTTTTTGTAGACCATTATTTTCGTATTCCGTCTTCGAATTCTGATATGGCGTCTGTCAGCTAACAATCCACTGACATTCCGAAAAAATGTAAAGATACAGGCCACACAAGGCTAAGCCTTCAGACGACGGTACCACTAAGCAAGTAATCAATTCTCCAGAATTCAGTTATGTGCTTTCGCAGCCCCTGATGCCTGACTCGCTTTCTACGCAGGCCTCTGCCGAGACCCTTTCAGAGTCTGGTATGCCGCACAAGTCCACTTCATCTTCCGAGCCTTTGGCTGTCTCTCCCTCGGTCGGGTCCGGAGCCGCGACACAGGCACTGGCTTCCGAGGAGGCCGTTCACACTACCGATTCTAGACAAAAAAACATGTCCTGTCTTCCGACTACCGTTTCTCAGAGACCGATGGATTCTCTTAGGCCTCGAAGCCAGGCCACTCCTAGGATATCTGCTTCTAGCCACCATCTTGCTACTGCTTCCCCACCCTAAGCTCAAATGCTTAAAATGGTGGAGGATCTCATCTCCCTTATCCGAGGTACTCAAGCCCCCACTCCAAAAAGGAAAAGGGTTCCTTCTCCAGAAATTATGACAGACCAGGAGTATGAGAAATCTGATTTTTTTTACCTTTGAAGAGGAACAACAGCCCTCAACTGTTTGAGGATTCAGATGCAGAGGAATCCATCCCCTCTGCCTCCCCTCCAGAGGACCTCTCCTTCGGAGAAACTCTTCACTCCCTCAGGGAACATTTTCAGTGGGAATCTCAGGACTACCCACAGTCAAAGAAATGACTTAGTTTCTGGACCTGCCCCAGCACAGACCCCTGACCATCCCACCTATTCTAGAAGTGGTAGATGATGTTTTCCTTGAATCTAGTTTACCCTCTAATGCCCTGCCTCCTACCCCAGCTAAACCTGACAGGTACTACAGAGTACCAGATTCTCATAAATACCTGTGCAGGAACCCTGCTGCATACCCTGAGGTCATTACACAGGGACCCAAAGGAGCTAAGACTAGTTCTACCAAGAATCCTCTTCCTTCTGACAAAGACTCCAGAGCTCTGGACAGATAGGGTAAGAAAGTATACACCTCTGCAACCTTAGCTATCAGAGTAGCCAATTGTCAGTTCCTTATGTTAAAATATCAACAATGCACTTTGGAACAACTAAAACAGAAGATTGCTACCTCTCCTGACAGTGCCAACTCAAAAGAGCTGGCAGAATTTTACTATACTCTGTTTAAGTGGCCAAGCACTCATTACAATGTGGATATGATGCCCTAGAATCCTCTAGCAGGGCAGCAGTGCCAGGATCTGTTATTAGAAGACATGCATGGCTGAAGGAACAACCTCTCCCTGATCATGTCAAGTCTAAACTTATTGATGCACCCCTAGATAAGGAAAGCCTGCTTGGGGAAAAAGCAGAGGAGGTGCTTAAAAAGATGGAAGACAAACCAAAATCTATGCAAACAGTAAAATATTTCTTTCAAGTTCAACCACACAGATTCAGCAGTAACTTCTCCTCTAAACACTGGGCTTTCCCTGCACCCAGCAGACAGGGCCAAAGTAAGCCCTGCGGAGGCAGGACATCCAAGCCCCCATCCCAGAGCTAGCAAAGATGCAAACAATGGACCACTTCCACCTGTAAGGCAGGGAGTTCTAAGCCAAGCTTCTATGGTAAGCACTCACAGTGATTCTACCTCCCCCCTCTGCCCTCCTTTCACTCATCAAAAACTAGGAGGAAGGCTCACCCTCTTCAAGGACAATTGGGTCTCTATAACCAAGGACCAATGGGTATTAAAAATCATTTCTCAGGGATACAGATTCTCCTTCAGTGAACTCCCAATTCCAAGATGTTACTCAGACCTCCCCCCAAACCAGTGGGCAGAGGCATTAAAACAGGTCAAAACCCTAATAACCCAAGGGGCAGTAGAAACTGTCCCTCCGGATCAAACAGGAAAAGGTTTTTACTCCAGACTATTCCTTGTTCCTAGAAAAGAGAACACTTGGCGCCCCATCCTGGAGCTATCCAAATTGAACACCTCCTTGGTGGTCCCCAGATTCAACATGCTAACCTTGCAGCAGCTCCTGCTTGTGCTCACAAAAAATGCCTGGCTGGTGACACTAAACCTAAAAGATGCCTACCTGCACATCCCCATCAGGGAATCGTGCAGAAAATTCCTGTGCTTCAGAGCAGGTAATCAGCACTTTCAGATGTTCATCGTGTTTCACTGTTGCAGTCATTACAATTGGGTTATCCTGCTGGCAGGCTACCCGCAGTCGTCCCGAGTTCCAAAGTCTAGTTCCGGCATCGGTTGCTGTCGCCTCCTCCCTGACGTCAGTGCGCCAGGGGTATAAAAGATGCAGCCGACACCATTTTCTTCAGTCTTTCTTGCCGCGTGGTGCCTGAAGCAAAAGCAGTTTGCAAGTGCCAGCCAGCCGACTCCTGAGATTTTCAAATTCGAATTTCAGATCCGGAGTCTTCATTAAAGCTAAGTACCCCATTGGGGAAACATTTTTCTTGCTCCAGACCGATGTCAGAAAAAGTTAATTGTATTTCTGGTGGGAAGCAAATACCTCATAAGGATTTTCATTCTTACTGTATTCCTTGCCTAGGCCCTGACCACTACATTGCTAGTTGTCGGTTTTGTGCTAGATTTTACCAATGCACTATTAAGCGTCGGTACGATTTTGCATTTCATTACTTTGGCAGAAGATTCAATTATATAATGCCGTCGGAGCAGCTGACTACCGGAGTTTATAAAAAGCGCAAAGAAAAGGACAGGCATCCGAGGTCCAAAACCGACGACGAGGCTTCCGCTAGGCCTGTCGCCGGTTGTCAGTGAGGCGCTTTCACAGCCCCTGACACCCGCTACCTCAGAGCCACAGGCCACTTCCGACTCCCACGTGGAGCCGACTAGGCCACTGGAAACTCAAGGTATTGGTCACTAGGAAACTATTCCCTCAGATGGGTCCGGAGCGGCTGAGCAGGCATTGGCTTCTGAGGGTGTTTTCTGGCCTACACAGTTATATGTAAAATCAACTTCAGCTTCAAAGGCAAAGACTAAAGCAGCTCTAAAGACGAAACAAGTACAGCATTCTCCAGGACAGGCCTCCATGCCTAAAAAACAGATGCTTAAAATGGCCGAAGACCAAATTACTTTGATCAGGGGTTCCCATCTCCCTCCTGATAAGAGGCCTAGGCAAGAGATAGAATATGAATCTTCAGATCAGGTTTCCATTTCCTCTGATTCCTCTTCTGAACAGGAATATACTCTTCCTCCCTATGAGGATTCTGATGCTGAAGAGTCTATCCCTTCAGCCTCTCCTCCTGAGGTTTATTCTTTTGGGGAGACCTTGCATACTGTGAGGGAGCATTTCCACTGGGAGAGCCAAGATTACTCAGAATCCAAGAAAAGTCTCAGAGACTTCCTTTTTTTACCTCAGCACAGGCCCCTTGCTATTCCTCCTTTGTTAGACATTGTAGATGATGCATTTTCAGTCTGTCTCCTGACTCTTTACCACCAGCTCATGTTAAGCCAGACAGATACTACAGGGTTCCCGATTCACATAAATTTCTTTATAAAAACCCTGCTGCTGACCCATAAACTATCTCTCAGGGTCCCAAAGGGGTTAAGGCTTCCACTGCTAAAAACCCTATCCCCTCTGATAGGGATTCAAGGGCCCTGGACAGATGGGGGAAAATGTTATACTTCTGCTACCTTGGCTGTAAGAGCTTTAAATTGTAAGTTTCACATGCTTAAATATCAGCAGTATCTTATGTCACTGCTTAAACAGAAAATGTTGACAAATTCAGAATGTGCAGAAAACAAAGAAATGCAGGATTTATTGCATGCAGCTAAACAAGTGGGAAAGCATACTTTGCATTGTGGTTTTGATTCTCTAGAGGCCTCCTGCAGGGCCACTGTTACAGGTTCTGTCATTAGGAGGCCTGCTTGGTTAAAAGAACATAATCTGCCTGATCATGTTAAAGCAAAAGTATTAGATGCGCCATTACAGCATGATACCTTGTTTGGTGTTAAAGAAGAAGAGGTGTTGAAGAAAATGGAGGACAAAGCTAAATCTATGCAAACAGTCAAGGATTTCTTACAGGTACAGCAGCCTCCCAGATTTAGCAGGAACTGGCCTACAAAGAATTGGCCCTTTCCAGTGTCAGACAGGCCACAAAGAGGCAGATAGACGCCCCAGTGGCAGATCACAGCCCCAAGGCTCATACAGGCATAAACAATGGGGTGCTTCTACCTCCAAAAGCGGAGAGGAGAAATCACAGCCATATGGGAAACAGTCTCAATGACTTTCCCCTACCAGCACCAAGCACTTATCTTCTGGCAGCTGCTTTGGGGGGAAAACTAGCACTTTTTTCACAAAATTGGCACATGATCACCCAGGACAAATGGGTCTTAAATATTGTATCACAAGGCTACAGGTTCCACTTACACACCCTGCCAAGGCCATATGGTATGCCAGACCTGCCACGCAATCAATGGGCAGAGGCAAAAAAACAAGTTTCATCCCTAATGGACATGAGAGCCATTCAGCAAGTACCACAGCAAGAGCAGGGACTAGGATTTTACTCAAGGCTATTCTTGGTGCTCAGAAAGGACAAAGCCTGGAGACCAATACTGGACCTGTCTATCCTAAACACATTTCTGGATATTCCAAAATTCAAAAATGTTAACTCTGCAGCAGCTTCTGCCCATGCTGGGCAAGAAGGCTTGGCTTGTGACTTTAGACCTAAAAGAGGCATACCTGCATGTCCCAATCAGACAATCATGCAGAAGATACCTCAGATTTATAGCTGGCTCAATGCACTACCAATTATCTGCACTGCCCTTTAGCTTATCTACTGCGCCCAGGGTCTTCGCAAAATGCCTGGCACCAGTAATTGCATTTTGCAGACAAAGAAGAATACAACTATATCCTTACTTGGACGACTGCCTTATTCAAGCAGAGAACAAGGACATTCTACTACAGCATCTGGCGTTTGTAAAAAGATTACTAACAGGTCTAGGGTACACAGAAACGAAAAGAAGTCAAAACTCGTACCCTCTCAAGAGATAATATTCCTGGGTGCATGCTTAAATACAACTGCCCAGATTGCTTATCTCATGCCAGACAAGCACAGACAGCTGACTACATATTTCAAAATGTTGGCAACAAAGACCCAGTTATCTGCAAGAAAAATTCTTCAGGCTTTGGGCTTCATGGCATCCTGCATTCTGCTAATTCCATATGCAGGACTGCATATGAGGAAACTTCAATGGTATCTAAAAAGTGTTTGGACTCAACATTGCTACAGCCTGGAAACAATAATTACCCTCATTCCCTGCCTGCAACAGGAGTTTCGATGGTGGGCAAAAGCCTGTCACCACAACACAGGACAGCCATTCACTTTACCCACAGCCAGACAGACATTGACAATATGCCTGGGGGGCCCATATGGCAGGAAGATGTATTTAGGGCACATGGTCCGCAAGTCAAATGCATCTACATATCAATCAGAGATGCTAGCTGTTCAAAATGCCCTGACAGCCTTCAAGGACCTACTTCATCCAGGACAACTACTGATAAAGACGGACAATACTACAGTCATGTGGTACATAAACAAGCAGGGGGGCACACATTCCTACCCCCTCTGCAGACTAGCCATGAACCTGTGGGATACAGCATTGACTTACCAAGTACATCTACAAGCACAATTCCTGCCAGGAAGGATAAATACTCTGGCAGATGAACTAAACCGAAACCTAATGGATCCCCACGAGTGGAAAATGGATCCACAAGTCTTCAGCATGATAACAAGGAACTGGGGATGCCCGGACATAGACCTATTTGCCTCCCCTCACAACTGCCAACTACATAGATTCTGCACAAGGACCTATCACAAGCAAGCATGGAAAGTGGATGCTGTATCTTTCAGCTGGAAAAACCTAACAGTATATGCCTTTCCTCCTCTGCCTCCTCCCCAAGGTACTCCTCAAGGTCAGACAAGAGAAGCCAAAAATGATACTGATTGCCCCAGACTGGCCCTGCCAGCACTGGTACCCAATCCTAAAGAGCATGTCTCAATGCCCAGCTTGGACACTACCTCAGATTCCTCACTTGTTGACCCAACAAGACAGTCAGATACTGCACAGCCAGCTTAGGACCTTAAACCTGGCAGCATGGCGGATATTGTAGCCATTCAAGACACACCTCTCTCTAAAGCAGTGATGGATGTTATTTTGGAGGCCAGGAGGCCTAGCACCAGAAAATCTTTTGCAGAAAAATGGAAGAGATTCTGTGCTTGGAACCAGGCACAAGGTATTGACATGATTGTTCCAAATATTCCTCAGATTTTGCAATACTTAACTGAGATGCTGGATAAAGGCCTTTCTTTTTCATCAATTAAAATTCATGCCTCTGCCATTTCAGCTCATTACAATACAGAACCACCTATTTTTTCTCATCCATTACTAAGGCAGTACCTCAGACGGGCCAAAAACATAAGACCTCCAAGGAGAGCACCAATACCTGCATGGGACCTCAACTATGTCTTTGAAAAACTGACACTGCCTCCATTTGAGCCAGCCTCTGCAGCTGATATAAAATTCTTATCCTGGAAAACAGCTTTGCTCCTAACAATAACCTCTGCTAGACGAGTCTCAGAGTTACAGGCACTCATGGTTGTGGAACTTTCTATCATTTTCCATCCTGACAGGGTTTCTCTGAGGACAAACCCTACATTTATGCCTAAGGTAGTGTCCAGTGTGGCCCTTAACCAAACAATTTGCCTACCTTTTACCCAAACCCACAGAATAAGGGTGAGAGACTTCTGCATTCTTTGGACATTCACAGGCAGCTACGCATCTACTTGGACAGAACCAAAGCTTTCAGAAAGACTGAACAACTTCTAGTGGCATATGCTGCAGGATCACAAGGAAAGCCTATCTCAAAGCAGACTGTTCCAAAGTGGATAGGCCACTGCATTCGTTTTTGCTATTCACAGCATGGCAAATTAATGCCTAAGGGCATTAGGCCGCATTCAACCAGAGCAGCAGCCACTTCAGCAGCCTTCCTCAGAGGAGTACCAACCAAAGACATCTTAGAGGCTGCAACTTGGAGTTCAGTGCATACTTTTACAAAGCACTATCACTTACCTCTCTACTCTAAATCCAGGGCAGGCTTTGCCACTGCAGTTCTGCAGGGCCTGATAGCCTCTCCTAATCCTATTTAGCACCAGCCTCCCAACTTTAGCTTTGGGATTCAACCCAATTGTAATGACTGCAACAGTGAAACACAATGAACATAGTACAGTTGTGTACCTGCCATAAATGTATATGTTAGAGTGTATTCACTGTTGCATTCCAGGTTACCCTCCCACCATCCTCCTTTTCCTTGCTGGGACTTATCTGTACCTCTCTGTTCTATACAACCTATGTGGTGTATTTGCTCGTAGATGAAGGGAAAGTTGTTTTTTGTGTATGCATGCTTATTGGCAAAATTTAGCCTTCCATTTTAGGGGCACCTGACATCTGGGGCAAGAAAAACTGAAGAAAATGGCGTCGGCTGCATCTTTTATACCCCTGGCGCACTGACGTCAGGGAGGAGGCAACAGCAACCGACGCCGGACCTAGACTTTGGAACTCGGGCCGACTGCATGTAGCCTGCCAGCAGGATAACCCAATTGTAATGACTGCAACAATGAATACACTCGAACATCTGCATTTATGGTAGGTACACAACTGTACTTTCTCTGCACTGCCCTTTGGCTTATCTACCGCTCTCAGAGTATTCACCAAATGCTTGGCCCCAGCTATAGGATTCTGCAGACAGAGAAATAGACAGATTTACCCTTACCTGGACGACTGCCTCATTCAGGCGAACAGCAAAGAAAAGTTGCTCCAGGATCTTCTCTTTGTCAAAAAACTCTTAATATCTCTAGGGTTCACCATCAATAAGAAAAAAAAATCAAAGCAAACCCCCACCAGGAAAATTGTTTTCCTGGGAGCTGTGCTAGACACAGCTGCCCTACTGGCCTTCCTATCCCCAGAAAAGCAGAGTTTCCTGCCCCTCTACTTCACCCAGTTGGCTTCCAGAAGTCACCTCACTGCGAGGAAGATCCTGCAAGCCCCGAGATACATGGCATCTTGCATCGTTCTCATCCCTCTCACCAGGGTTCGCGTGAGAAAGATTCAGTGGTACTTAAAGAACCTTTGGTGTCAGCACTCAGTCCCTAGAGACCACTCTCCCACTGATCCCTTCCATAAGGGACAAATTTTTCTGGAGGGTGGAGGCCTGTGCCATTAACAAGGGTCTTCCCTTCATCTTCCATCCTTCTGGCCAGACTGTCAAAACTGATGCCTCAGACATAGCTTGGAGCGCATACCTAGCAGGCAGGTGTACCCAAGGCCTTTGGAATGCCCAGCAGCTTCACTTGCACATCAACCAGAAAGAAATGATGGCAGTGTAAAAGGCTCTGACTTCCTTCCAACCCCATCTCAGGCCAAGGGTCCTCCTTTTAAAAACAAGACACCACAGTAATGTGGTACATCAACAAGCAGGGTGGCATGCAGTCTTACCCCCTGTGCAGGTTAGCCATGAGTTTGTGGCTTACAGCCACCTCCATGGGGCTACACCTTATTGGCCAGTACTTACCAGGGATCAACATCGCACTGGCAGACCACCAAAGCAGAAACTTACTGGTCCCCCATGAATGGCAGCTCCACAGAGAAATCTTTCTGCAAATCACCCAGGAGTGGGGGACCCCAGAGGTAGACCTCTTTGCCTCGTGCCTCAACCACCAGCTGCACAAGGTTTGCACCAGGGAGTATCACCTCCTAGCATGGAAGGGTGGATTCCTTGACGTTCCCCTGGAGCTCCCTCTTTGTGTATGCATACCCTCCTCTGCCCCTTCTTCCCAAGGTTCTGATCAAAATAAGAGAGGAGAGACTGAAGGCCATCCTCATCACTCCAGACTGGCCCAGACAGCATTGGTACCCCTTTCTACACAGTCTGACCTTGCAGCCCCCCAAGCTGCTTCCCCTAAGGTCAGACCTCTTGACCCAGGAGTGGGAGAAGGTACTGCACCCAGACCTACAGACTCAAACTTTCAGCATGGCTCATGCACTAAAAACTAACAAAGTCACTGTTAAGCAAACAGGTCCTGGACATCATCACAGAGGCCCGAAGGCCCAGCACAAGAAAATCTTATGCAGGAAAATGGAAACGATTCCGCTCCTGGAAACATCAAAAGGGGGTAGTACCTCCCAACCTTCCATCCCACTCATCCTGGATTACTTATCAGAGTTGCTCAATAGTGGCCTCTCCTTTTCCTCTATTAAAATCCATGCCTTGGTCATCTCTGCCCATTAAGATTCAGACCCACCCCTCTTCTCTCATACTTTGATTAAGCAATTCCTCAGAGGGGCTTCTAATATCAGGCCTCCCAGAAGACCTCCTACTCCACCCTGGGACCTGAATTATGTGTTAGAGAAACTAACCTTACCTCCCTTCGAACCTGCCGCTTCAACAGAATTGAAATACCTCTCTCGAAAGACTGCCTTCCTACTAGCTATTACTTCAGCCATAAGGGTCTCAGAACTTCAAGCTCTTAATAATTTTCCATACAGAGTCTTCCTGAGGACTAATTCCTCCTTTATGCCCAAGGTGGTATGTGATGTGACCCTTAACCAGGCCATACACCTTCCCACCTTCTTTCCCAATCCTCAAAACAAGGGGGGAAAGAATTCTACACTCACTAAATGTGCACAAACAACTCTGATACTATCTGGACCACACTAAGCCATTCAGAAAAACTGACCAGCTTCTTGTAAGCTTTGCCCCAGGGGCAGAGGGGAAGCCCATCTCCAAACAAACCATTTCCAAATGGATTTCACACTGTATCCATTTTTGCTACAGACTGCATAGGAAACCGGATGGGTCAGTCTGTACCCACTTCACTAGGGCAATCTCCACTTCAACTGCCTTCTCAGAGGAGTACCTACCAGGGACATATTGAAAGTGTCCACCTGGACCTCTGACATACCTTTACAAAGCATTACCACCTACCTCTTTTTTCAAAGTCTAAGGCGGGGTTTGCCACTGTAATTCTGCAGGGCCTCCTGACCCATACCTAGGACTCTGTCTTTCCTTCCACCCTTTACCTCACCTTTGGGAATCCTCCCACAGATGACGACTGCAACAGTGAAACAGGAAGAACATAGTACAGTTGTGTACACTTAACATAAATGTAGAAGTTCGAGTGTATTCACTGTTGCAGTCTGTTTCCCTCCCTCCATCCCCCATGTCACATCTTCCCTTAGGGGGACACATGCTTCCCAGGATGGCTGTTAGCCACCAGGACCACTTCTCTTTCTTCCCTTGTGCTTCTGACGGGTTAGGGCAAGAAAAACTGTTGTAATGACGTTGTCTGCCTTGTTTTGTAGTACTGATGACCTGACGTCAGACTACAGGCGACACCAGCTGGCGCACAAAAACATTGACTCTGGTATTCGGGCCAGCCGAGGGCTACCACAGCAGGGATAACCCACAGGTGATGACTGCAACAGCAAATACACTCGAACAACTACATTTTTGGTAAGTGTACACAACTTTACTTTCTAGGTCTTAAACTGAAATTTCTAAATCACAGTAAACACAGCAACTGTTATGTTTGTAATATTTTGTAACCAACTTACAGTATTTTAGCAACCACTCAAGTTACACTCCGCTGTTAGCTGCATTTTATTCATCTAGCTGAGAGCTTTCATATGAGGCTAAGGGGTTCTGTGTTACTTGGTTATTGAGATATTTAGAAAAAAGTGAAAATTATATCTTATAAATTAATGTAATAAAAACAATAGTTAATATCTCTTTACCAGCACTAGATAGAGGTCAAATATTAACACAGTTGAGTTTGTCATTATGTAAACTGTAAGATGAAATATTTTAAAAACTTGTACATAACATCGTTTTGGAATTATTAATGCAAATTTGAACAAGCAATATTTGAAGCCTAGCAGCATCCGTAGGAGTAAACTGCAGATGCACCTGGAGGCGTCAATCAGATGTAATGAGTTAAGGGCTTACATCCAGCCTCTTCTTCCTCTATTGGTGCTCAACACCCCTCTAAATCTCAAGGCTCCTCAGATTCCAAGAAGCAAGCTTTTGAAAAGTCAGCAAAACCTTTAACGGAGCCTCCTCAAAAACTTAGGCTTCGGATCGGACCTCTTCAGATCCAAAGACAGTACCATCTCCCTCGGATCCACAGGCTTGTTCAGATCTGACAGGCGTGATAACCATCACCAGCTCTAATGTACCATTCACCTCCTATTCAGATCCCAGACCCTTGGATCTGACAGCTAGGAGCCGAACACCTGAATTTGTGTTGAAGCCTGTTTCCACAGCTCTGCCCCCTCAAATGTTTGAAACTCCTCAAAAGCATTCTATGTCTGCTTCCACTGCTTCATCCATATCCTCTAGGAGCTTGACTGAGGCAGATATGGACACGATGATGCAGAGATTTCTGAGGGGTGAGATCCAGATGGTGGTCTTGCCAACTCTGTCCCCTCTTGGATCTATGAGAGCACCTACCCAGACGATACTGTCTTTCTCTGATCTGACTTGCGGTCTCAGAGTCCCAAGATCCAAGCTCCCCGAGAGATTCGGCATCTGATCAGAGCGGAATATTCAACAGTGAGGTGGGAAGAAAATGTGGTTCCAGAAATCTGAGACCTCTTCAAAACCCACATGGGGAAACTTCCTCCAGAGGCAGAGGAGGAGGCGGAGGATTCAATGGCACACATCACCTCAGAGACAGGGGGGTCTGCACAACCAGGGCTTCAGAGATTCTTTCTCTAGTAGGGCATTCCACCCAGTCAGAGCGAATGCGTAACTCAAAAAATTCAAAAGCTGCTACAAAGAGTCATCCAAGAGGTCCCACCCAAAGAGAGGATTTGGAACTTACTACCACTTTTTCGTGCCAACAAAAACTGGGGACTTGAGACCAGTTCTTGATCTGAGCAGTTTGAATCAGTATGTAAAGAAGTCAATGTTCCAAATGATTATGGTTCAGTCCATCCTGGCTCTGTTATGCCAGGATGATTGGATGTACCCTGTAGATCTCCAGGATGTGTACTATCCTATCAAGATAGACAGGCCTTCCAAGAGACACCTCTGCTTTCAGCTGGGAGCCAGTCACTACCAGTTCAGAGCATTGCCCTTTGACTCACTACAGCCCCCTGGGTGTTCACCAAATGCATGTCAGTTGTTGCAGCTCACCTGAGACTCAAAAGATTCCAGGTGTTTCCCTGTCTCGATGATTGGCTCCTCACTGCACCATCCAGGCATCAACTCTTAAAAGCCAGAGATTACTTTCTTCAGATCTCCAATTCCCTAGGCATTATGATAAATCTTGCCAAATCAAAACTGACTCCTGTAGAGACAGTGTAATTTGTAGGGACTCAAGTAGCTTCATTACCTCTTCATCACATCACATCCTTGAGAAATCAGGTGTGGGACTTAGTGTCTCATCTGTCCCCTCTAGTGAAACTAGTATTACTAGCGCTTGGGTAAATGTCAGCTGACTTTTTTCTAGTTCCTCTAGCAAGATTCTTCTTGGGAATACTCCAGTGGACTTTGATGGTACAGTGGTCTATTCTTTACCAGCCTGTATCTGTTCCCATAAAACTCACTCCAATTTACATGCATCATATTTGCTGGTGGATCCAATCAGACGACCTGGTTTTGGGCAGGCTGTTCTTTCCTCCTCACCCAATAGCTACAGTGACCACAGATGCTTCCCAAC
This sequence comes from Protopterus annectens, assembly GCF_019279795.1. Classification (NCBI taxonomy): domain Eukaryota; kingdom Metazoa; phylum Chordata; order Ceratodontiformes; family Protopteridae; genus Protopterus; species Protopterus annectens. The sequence continues at coordinate 1,160,304 of NC_056733.1, read as the reverse complement.
TGGGGTGGGGTGGGACATTTCAATGGAAAGATGGTCCAAGGCACATGGTCCCTGTCAGAGACCAAGGTGCATATCAGTGTCCTAGAGATGAGAGCAGTCCTCCTAACATTGCAAGTTTTTCAGGATGTTCTCCCCCCCTAGGGACTATTGCAATACACGCAGACAGTATATCAGTAGTGTTGTACATCAATAAACAAGGAGAAACCCGTTCCTACCTGTTGAGCAGAGAGGCCATGAGGATCTGGGAATGGGTCATCCCTTCAAACTACTTTCTAATTGCAATGCACATACCAGGGAAAACTTAACATACTGACAGACTCAGCAGGTCCATTCTGATTCCTCACAAGTGGTCCTTCAGTCTGTCCCTGGAGTATGTGTCCCCAAGTGGGGCGTGAAAAGGTCCCTGAGATTTCTGGAACCATGTTTTCTTCCCACCTCACTTGTTTCTATTGAGTTTGTTGAGGGGTAGAAAACTTGATTCCCACGGCAGATGGTCTTTCCTTCCTGTTCACTGCAGGTGAGCGTATCGTTCATTGATTGGCCAAACAGAGGAGCCTTCGGGGGGGGGGCATTAAAAAAGACGCCTTAAAGGGTTCTACAAAATCACATAGCCTCATCCAGGCATGTCTCCCAATGGCTATGCCTGAACCAGCTGCTTGTGAGGCACCCTTCACTATGTGGGAGATCAGCCTCATTGATGAATTGGCAATAGAGGACATAATAGCCAACTGAATAGAAACCTTTTTGAGATCCTTGATCTCTTCAGACCACTTTCTAATTACAGTGCACATGCTAGGGAAAACTAACGCACTGGCAGACAGACTCTGCAGCTCCATTCTAATTCCTCACAAGTGGTTCCCCAAACAGTAGTGAATATGATTTTCAGCTGCTAGGACCAGCCTTGCTGCAACCTGTTTGCCTTTCCCTTCATCAGCAAGTACTTCATTCTGACCTGCCCCTCCGGGGGAGTCACCAAGGGATTCACGATTGGCCCCTGGGTCTCCTCTGTGCCTACTTCCCTCTTCCACTGATCCCAAAGTTTCTACAGTAAGCAAACAGGCTGAAAACCACAGTCATCCATATTACCCTCTTCTGGCCTCAACAGTTGTAGATGCTCTTCGTGTTTCACTGTTGCAGTCATCACATTTGGGTTATCTGCTTGCAGTAGCGCTCAGTTGGCCTGATTATCAAAGTCTTCGGTCCTGCGTCAGTTGCTGTCTCGTCTTCCGTGACTGGTAGTCTGGGGTATAAAGCATGCAGCCGATGCCATTACATCAGTCTTTATTGCCGTGCAGTGCCCGAAGCTGAAACAGATCGCAAATGCCGGTCAGCAGACTCCTGAAATTTTCGTTTTCGAGTTTCAGAACCGAAGTCTTCAACTAAAGCTAAGTACCCCTTTGGGGAAACTTTTTCTTGCTCTAAACCGTTGTCAGTAAAAGTCAGTAATTGTATTTCTTGTGGAAAGCAAATACCTCACAAAGATTTTCATTTGTACTGTATTCCTTGCATAGGCCCTGACCACGATGTACCTCGCTGTCGGTTTTGTGCCTTATTTAAGCAACAAACAACTATTTGTCATCTGTATATTTATGCTTCTAAATATTTTGATACTCTGTTCAATTATCCAGATATGTCCTCGGTAAGCCATCCGACTACCGACATTCCGAAAAAACGCAAAGATAGAGAGAGACAGACCGCCTAGGTCCAAAGCTGCTGACGACGCTTCTCCTAAGCCAGTCGCCAGTTCACCAGTACTCATTGAGGCGCTTTCACAGCCCCTGATACACACTACTTCAGATTCGCAGGCCTCTACTGAGACCCATTCGGAGTATGCCGCGAGATGCTTCAACTGTGGAACCTGCGGATTTCTCTACCTTGGATGGGTCCAGAGCTGCTGTGCAGGCACCGGCTTCTGAGAGTGTATTCAGGCCTACTGACTTGCATATTAAACCAATGCCATCTTCTTCAAGGCCTAAAACTCAAACCATGCCTAGAAAACAGACGCCCAGACCGCATGGTCAGGCCTCTGCCTAAAAAACAAATGATAAGAATGGCTGAAGACCTTATTACTTTAATCAGGGGAAGTCAACCTTCCCCCTCTAAGAGACCTAGGACTGAATTTGCTTATGATACTTCTGACCAGGATTCTGAAATTTCTGATCTGAAGTAGGATAATTCATTTGTCTGCAACCTGTGGGTATGGATCCGATATCGGATCCGAACCGGCATGGTTTATCCAGCTATGGATCCGAGCTCCTAGCTCCTCCCCTCACCCATAATGCCCTGCTCTCCCTACATGACCTCAGATCTAGTTTGCCACGCATGGTTGTAGGCTGGATTTTTTGAGCTCCTAAAGCTAAGTTGATATTTTCTTATTAAAGGGTGTTAACATTGTTTAAACTTTAAATTTGTGTGAAAGATATAGGTTCCCTTTCTGTTTTTATATTTGTTGGGTTAATTTAATTTAGTTTTTACCCTCCCCTCGCTGGCTCGTAGTTGGTGTGTTTGTGTGTGCTTCTTTGGGGCCTTTGTGTGAGTGTTTTCTTTTTAATTTACTTTATTGTTACTATTTAAAAAAAAAAAAAAAAAAAAAAAAAAAAAAATAGTAATGTCTGAGGCCCCAAAGGCTGTGTTTTCAAAATGCTCCGAGTGTGGCCATAAGCTTTCCCCTGCTGATGGCCACACTCGGTGCGTTCGATGCCTTGGGGTTGAACACCTCACTTCAGGGTGTTCAATCTGTGCAGGGTTCAACCCCAGGGCATTGAAGGAGCGGAGGTCGAAGTTAGTCTTGGGACTCTTGCCCCCAGACTCGGCTTCGGCCCCCGCCCCCTTGGTAGTCACTGCTTCGGCAGTCCCTGCCTTGCCTGCTCCCCCTCCTCCACCCGGGATTCAAACTCCCGCCAAAGGGTCGGAGGAGAGGGAAGCCAGGAAAAAGGACCAGAGAGAGAAGCACCACAAGCGGCGGGCCGAGACCTCCGTTTCGGCCCCGCCGGCTAAGCGGGCTTCTCCTCCGGCCTCTCTGGCTGCTGGCTCTCCCCCTCCTCGGCTCCGGTCCCCGTGCTTTTCACTGGAGCCTGAGGATGAGGAGACCTGACCTCCGTCGAGGGTATCGAGGCGGCACTCAAGGCCTACCTCGGTAGCCTCGTCGAAGTCTACTTACAGCATCTCCGATGCTGATCTGGACCGGATGATGCGAAGGTTCATCCAGGCCCAGATGCAGATGGGAGTGCTCCTGGCTCCCCCCCCCTCTGGGGGGGAGCCCGACCCCATTTTTTAAGCCCATTGCTCCTTCTCCGACCCGCTACCCGGGTTCGGAGCGCTCGGAGCCGGGCAGCCTCGGAGCTGGGGGTGGGTCGGCACCGACAGTACTGGGCACTTCGGATCCGACCCTGCCCTCGAGTCTGTCGGATCCGACCTCTTGGAGCCTTGGCCCGAGCTTTGGATCCGAGGGACTCAGTGTGCCTTCGGCGCCGTCCTTGTCGGAGCACACTGGTCCCTCGGATCCGAGGGGCTCGGCGCCGGCTCCGATCCACTCATCGGATCCGAGGGGGAGCCGACTTTCGGATCCTGTTGTCGAGGCTGGCTCCCCCTCGGCTTTTGATGTAGTGGAGAGGGCTCTGTTGAGGGCATCCGGACCCCCGGCCCTTGCTTCAGCTCCGTCCCGCACTCCATCTGCTCTGGGCCAGGCTTCCATCACCCGGCCACTGGGACAGCCCGCTTCACTGCCCCAAGCAGTTCCTGCGGTTCTGGACACTGCCGGCGAGGGCTCCTCGGACAGCCCCCCCGAGGAAGCACCTCGTAAACATTCGTGCAAAAGGAGGCACATAGACTCCCCCGAGTCTTTGACTGAAGACACTGACTTGGAGGAAGGGGGAAGGCTCCCCAAGATCACCCCCTGAGGATGTCTCCTTCGGAGACATCATGGAAATGTTACGAATTAGAGGTGGGTGGTCTGCCCCAAAGTCTTCGGACGAGTCAGTGTTCTTGGAGGCATTTGAAGCGGGCCCGTCTACCTCTTGGGTGTCCCCTCCTGCCGACCCTCTGGTGGACCTAATTACCACCAGGGCGTGGAAAGAACCGGACACCGTGGAGCCAATCCCTAAGAGGCCCGACAGGATCCTTAGCCCCCCTGCTGACCGTGCCCACTGGAGCAAGGGACCCCCGGTAGATGCCATGTTGTCGGCAGCAGCCACTAAGAGGGAACTCGCCCAGGAGAGTCCCTCAGTCCATCCCCCGAACAAGGAGTCTCGGATGATGGACCGTTTGGGGAAGTGAATGTTTAGTTCAGCGACCTTCTCAGTGAGGGCACTCAACTATTTGGCACACGTCATCAGGATGCAGCGCGATCTTATCAAGGAATACGCTGCATCCCCCCCAGAGTCCATGTCGGAGGAGGACAAACTTATGCACTCCACCTGTATGGCCACTCTTCGTTCTGTGACTAACACCTCTATGCGGTTACTTTCCCATGCTACCGAGGGAGCCGCTAGAGCTGCGGGAGCGGGCCTAGTCACAAGACGGCAGGCCTGGCTCCGCCACTGCGATTTTACAGAGCCCTTCAAGGCGTCTTTCGCGAACGCCCCCTTTGACGGTTCTGCCCTTTTTGGCAAGATGGTTCGCGATACCTTGGTTCAGAGCAAGAAGGACGGGAAGACGCTGTCTGCCATCGGAGTCCGCTTCTCTGTGCCCCAGAGGTCCTACTCTAGGAACCAAAAGGGCCAGAAGAAGATGTGGTTCCGGAAGTCGCAGCATTCCCAACCCGCTCCGGACAACCAGTCCTTCCGCGGCAGAGGAGGACAGGGAGGACGCCACCCTAGGGGCAGAGGGGCTCCCAGGAACTTTGGGTCCAGGGAACCTTTCTCTGAACGGCCCATGCAGCAACCCTGAGGGGTTGCCCGACTGCTCCACTCTGGAGGCAGTCGGGGGACGTTTCTCGGAGCACCTAGCGGCATGGGAGTCCATTACATCGGACCGCTGGGTACTCCGGATTATATCCAGAGGTTACAAGATCCCCTTTCTTCATGTCCCAAAATTAAAAATCCTCCCCGATGTTCCACCCGATCGGAGGGAGGCCGCTTCAGCAGAAATTGGCCATCTGCTGAGAAAAAGAGCCATCCAGCCCGTCCCCCCAGACCAGACCAGATCGGATCACGGTTCTACTCCAGGTTCTTTTTAGTGCCAAAAAAGACGGGGGACCTAAGACCCATTCTAGACCTGTCCCTGTTGAACCTGTCAGTTCCCAAAGAGAAGTTCCGGATGGTCACTTTGCAATCCATCCTCCCCCTTCTAGGGGAGAATCACTGGATGTGCTCTATAGACCTCAAGGACGCGCACTACCACATTCTGATGGACAGACGATCCAGAAGGTTTCTTCGCTTCCGGCTGGGAGCCAGTCACTACCAGTTCAGGGTCCTTCCCTTTGGTCTCACCACAGCCCCCAGGATGTTCAGCAAAGTATTAGCAGTGGTTGCGGCCCACCTGAGGCTTCAGGGGGTGCAGGTCTTTCCGTACCTAGACGACTGGCTTCTCACCGCCCCAACAAGGCATCTACTCTCTTTGGCAAGAGACACCTTTCTTCGCCTAGCTCCCTGGCTAGGCATCACGGTAAATATAGAAAAGTCCAACCTGGTCCCTACTCAAATAATAGAATTTATAGGAGCCAGGTTAGACACGAGAAATTTAAGAGCCTTTCTCACAACCGACAGAGTTCGGAATCTGCGACTCCAGGTGCGGGCCATCCTTCACTCCAGCTCAACACCTGCGGAATTGATCCTGAGGGCGCTAGGGTCTATGGCGGCAGCGATTACTCTTCTTCCGCTCGCCCACTTGAACATGCGGGTACTTCAATGGACACTTCAGGTGCAATGGTCATTTCTTTCCCTCCCCCTGTATCATCCCATTGCAATCAGCAAGGCTTGCAAGCGGTCTCTGTTGTGGTGGCTCCATTCTCCGGAACTCCACAGGGGCCACCCCTTTTGTGCATCTCCCCCTCTTGCCACGGTGACCACGGACGCTTCCCGCCTCGGGTGGGGGGGGGGGCATTTTGTGGGCCGGATGGTCCAAGGCACGTGGAGCGATTCAGAGACCTCCCTGCATATCAATGTTCTGGAAATGAGGGCGGTGCTCTTGGCGTTGCAAGCACTTCAAGCCCTCCTTCCCTTGGAAACAATTGCGATTCAATCAGACAACATGTCGGTGGTCTGGTACATCAACAAACAAGGGGGAACCAGGTCTTACCCTTTATGTCGAGAAGCCATGAGAGTGTGGGAATGGGCGAGCTCCACCAACCGCTTTCTCATCGCAACGCATATTCCATGTCGGACCAACATCCTAGTGGACAAGCCCAGTCGCACCATTCTCTCCCCATACGAGTGGTCTCTCAATTCTCAAGTAGCGAAACGTATCTTCGCACAGTGGGGGACTCCCTGTTGCGATCTCTTTGCTTCTCCCTTAAACGCCAAGTGTGACAGTTTTTTCGCTCTAATCCCCCCAACAGGGGATTGTCCAAGAGACGCTCTGGTGCATGCTTGGCCTCCCGGTCTTCTTTACGCATACCCCCCTCTACCTCTGATGCTACAAGTACTTCAGAAAGCCTCTCGGTTGGGGTGCAGAATGATCCTCATTGCCCCGTTCTGGCCTCGACAGATCTGGTTCCCTTACCTAAGGTCTCATTCAGTGAATCCACCTTGGATTCTAGATCCCATTCCGGATCTGATATCACACCTGTTGAACCTACCAACTCCGAACCTGGACAACCTGAAGTTGACTGCTTGGCTGCTCCAGTTCCACTCCTAATCAGGACTCCCAGTATCTCGTCCCCAGTTAAGGCCATTCTGGTAGCGGCCCACAAGCCCTCTACCAGAAAAATTTACTGCAGTAAATGGAAGCGTTTCTCCATTTGGGCAGAGCGGCAAGGCCTAGATCCTTTCACGGTTCCCCTTCCTTTGGTTCTAGATTTCCTTACTACTCTCTTTAATGATGGCGCCAGTAGTTCCACGGTCAAAGTTCAGCTGGTGGCCATATCTCATTACCATGTTAGACACGATTCAGGGTCTCTTATGTCGGCTAAGTTATGCAAAACCTTCCTAAAAGGCACCTTTTTACTCAGACCCCCTGTCAAAGAAACGGTTCCACCATGGGATCTTTCCTTGGTACTTCAGGCCTTGACCGCTCCCCCCTTCGAACCTGCGGCCACAGTTGATCTTAAATTCTCCTTTAAGACTGCTTTTTTGGTAGCCATTACTTCGGCTAAGAGAGTTTCTGAGCTTCAGGCCCTGTCCATGAAACCGCCTTATTTGATTTTTCATCCGGACCGGGTGTGCCTCAGGATCAATCCCTCCTTTCTTCCAAAAGTAGCTTCGGAAGCTAACATTAATAAGTTCATCAACCTCCCTGTTTTCTTCCCTAAGTATCAAAACAAAGGCGAATACAAGCTGCATTCCTTGGATGTTCACAGGCAGCTTCGTTTTGACCTTCATAGGACAGCTGGTCATAGGCAATCAGACCAGTTGTTCATTTCTTTTGCCAAATTCAATCTGGGTAAACCAATTTCCAAAGTTTCTTTGTCACGCTGGATTTCTCGGTGTATTCTGTTGGCGTACCAAGCCTCTGGGAGGCCCACGGAGGGAGTCCATGCTCATTCGACCGGTCTGTCTCTACTTCAGCGGCCTTTAAGTCTAGGGTTCCTCTGGATGACATTTGTTCAGCAGCCACTTGGGCTTCATCTCATACCTTTATTACTCATTACAAGCTGGGCGTCACTTCTAGAGGTAGAGCATCCTTTGGCTCCACGGTGCTCCGGAATATGTTTCCATGATGGCCACCCAAGATTCAGGTAGCTTGGGACTCTGTCCCACAGGTTGCTGACAAATGAATTTTCCTACTTCAGATTTAGAAGTTATGTACTTACCATAACGTTCCATCTGAGTAGGTGGATTCATTTGTCTGCAACCATCCCGCCCTCCTATCCCCCTGGCCTTGTCAGTTTCCTGCATAGGGTGTGTTACCCTTTGGTTAGGGTAGTTGGTGCAGGGCAAACTCGATCTGAGGTCATGTAGGGAGAGCAGAGCATTATGGGTGAGGGGAGGAGCTAGGAGCTCGGATCCATAGCTGGATAACCCATGCCGGTTTGGATCCGATATCGGATCCATACCCACAAGTTGCAGACAAATGAATGTGCCTACTCAGATGGAACGTTATGGTAAGTACATAACTTCTAATTTCCTCTGATGACCAGGATTTACCCTTATCTACCTATAAGGATTCTGATGTAGAGGACACCATTCCCTCTGCTTCCCCCCCCAGAGGATTTCTCTTTTGGTGAAACCCTGCATACTCTTAGGGAGCACTATCGCTGGGAAAGCCAGGATTACTCTGATTCTAAAAAGAAGCTTAGGGATTTCTTACTCCTGCCCCAACACAGGACTTTAGCTATCCCTCCTGTACTAGACATTGTTGATGCCTTTTCGGAATCTAGCTTAGCCCCTGACTCTAACTCCTGCTCCAAAAACCTGATAGATATTAAGATATTACAGGGTTCCTGACTCTCACAAGTTCCTTTTTAAAAATCCTACTGTGGATCCTGAGACCATTTCACAGGGACCCAAGGGCATTAAGGCTACTACTGCCAAAAATCCTACCTCCTCTGATAGAGACTCCAGGGCACTGGATAGATGGGGTAAGAAAGTATACACTTATGCAACTTTGGCCATTAGAGCCTTGAATTGCCAGTTTCATATGTTAAAGTATCAGCAGCATATTATTTAATTGCTTAAACAGCAAATGATGTTGTTTCCTGACTGTGCTGAAAATAAGGAATTACAGGATTTAATGCATTCTGTTGAACAGGTTGGAAAGCATACTTTGCATTGTGGTTTTGATTCACTAGTGGCATCTTGCAGGGCTGCTGTCACAGGGTCTGTACTTAGAAGGCATGCTTGGCTTAAGGAGTAGTCCTAGCCAGATCATGTTAAAAGCTAAATTGCTGGATGCTCTCTAAAATCAGGACCGCCTGTTTGGCAACAAAGCAGAAGTACTTAAAAAGATGGAGGAAAAGGTTAAATTTAGGCAAACTGTTAAAGATTTCCTACAATTACAGCCTCCAAGATTTAGTAGGCATTGGCCATCTAAGAATTGGTCTTTTCCTGCCTCTTCCTGGCCTTCTCAGTCCAAACCCAGAACCAGCAGAACACCCAGGCTTCAGTCCCAGGACACGCACAAGACTAAGTAGTGGGGGTCTCCCACTTCCAAATCAGGGAGTAGTAAGACCTCCCCCCTTTGGTAAACTGTCTCAGTGACTTAACTTTTAAACTTCCAAGCACTTCTCAACTGACTGCTCCTTTAGGGGGAAAGATTGCTCTACAGGCAAAAAACTGAGAACTCATTACCCAGGACAAGTGGGTTTTAAGTATAGTTTCCCAAGGATACAGATTTCACTTCTTCACATTACCGACCCCAAAGAGTTGGCCAGATCTACCCCTAAATCAGTGGGCAGAGGCTCAAAAGCAAGTATTCTCTCTCTTAATCATAAAGGCTATTCAAACTGTACCAGAAGAGGAAAATGGACAAGGTTTCTACTCACGACTTTCCTGGTACCCAGAAAAGCCAACTCATGGCATCCTATCCTGGACCTTTCTATCTTAAACACCTTTTTGGCGATTCCAAAATTCAAGATGCTAACTCTTCAGTTACTTTTTATGCTAGGCAAAGATGCCTGGTTGGCAACACTGGATTTAAAGGAAGAATACCTGCACATCCCACTCAGGGAATCTTGCAGAAGATACCTACACTTCAAAGCAGGCTACATGCAATGTCAGTTCTTTGCACTGCCCTTTGGCTTACCTACTGCACCCAGGGTATTCACAAAGTACGTAGCTCCAGTCATTGCATTTTGCAGGCGAAGAAATATTCAGATATACCCATACCTGAACGATTGTCTAATTCGGCAGAAAGCCAGGACATTGTTTTGAATCATCTGGCATTTGTACAAAAGGTGCTAACTTGTCTGGGGTACACCATAAACGAAAAGAAATCACATCTGGTACCCTGTCAACAAATTATATTCCTGGGAGTAAGCATGAACACAACTTCCCAGATGGCTTTCCTCACGCCAGAGAAACAAATTCATTTGACAACTTACTTCAAACTAATGGCCACAAAAACCCCATCTGCAAGGCAAATACTGCAAGCCTTGGGGTTCATGGCCTCCTGCATTCTACTAATTCCATATGCAAGACTGCATATGAGGAAACTGCAATGGTATCTAAAAAGCCTATGGTGTCAACATTCTCAGGATCTAGAAGCAATGATTCCTATCATACCTTGCCTACAGTTAGAGTTCCTTTGGTGGGCAGAGGCCTGCCACCAAAACAAGAGGCTACCATTCACTCTACCCCCTGCCACCCAAACCCTCACAACAGACGCATCAGACTATGCATGGGGGGTTAACTGTCAGGGAAGTGCATTCAGGGCAAATGGAACCCAAGTCAAATGCACCTGCATATCAATCAAAAAGAAATGTTAGCAGTACAGAATGTTCTGACAGCCTTCATGGACCACATTCTTCCAGGACAATTAATGGTAAAGACTGGCAAACACCACTGTTATGTGGTACATAAACAAGCAGGGGGGTACCCATTCTTACCCCCTCTGCAGACTAGCCATGGCTCTGTGGAACACAGCCTTGAGTAACCAAGTGCATCTACAGGCTCAATTCCTGCCAGGAAAACTAAATACACTGGCAGACAGACTAAGTAGAAATCTCATGGACCCACATGAGTGGAAACTGGAACCACCGACTTTCAACATGTTGATAAACAAATGGGGAAGCCCAGGTATAGACCTGTTTGCCTCCCCCCAAGAACTATTAATTGGACAAATTCTGCACAAGGACTCCCCACAAACAATCTTGGAAAGTGGATGCTCTGTCTTTCAGCTGGAAAAATCTATCAGTTTTGCCTTTCCTCCTCTGCCTCTCCTCTTCAAAGTACTACTAAAGGTCAAACAGGACAAACCAAGGGCGATACTGATTGCACCAGACTTGCCATGCCAACACTGGTACCCCCTCTTGCGCAGTTTGTCACTGCTGGCTCCTTGGCACCTGCCTCAGACCCCCTACCCTGCCGTTTCAGTAGGAGAGCCAGATTCTGCACCCTCAGCTTCAAACCATGAACCTGACAGCCTGGCTAATTACCTAATCTCTCCGTTACCATCCCTCAGTAAACAAGTGTTGGATGTCATTTTGGAGACAAAGAGGCCTAGTACTAGAAAATCTTATGCTGAAAAATGGAAAAGATTCTGTGCCTGGAACCAATCTCAAGGGATGGGGCACAGCAGCGCCCAATTTACCTCAGATTCTTCAATACTTAACTGAGATGCTTCACAGGGGCCTTTCTTTTTCCTCCATCAAAATTCACACCTCAGCCATTCAAGCTCATTACAACACAGAACCACCCCTCTTCTCTCATCCACTGCTCAAGCAGTTCCTCAGAGGGGCCAAAAACCTAAGACCATCCAGGAGAGCCCCAACTCCAGCCTGGGACCTTAACTTTGTATTGGAAAAACTCACTCTTCCTCCTTTTGAGCCAGCTGCAAGTGCAGAGTTAAAATTCCTTTCTTGGAAAACAGCCTTCCTTTTAGCAATCACTTCAGCAAGAAAGGTATCTGAATTACAGGCTCTTATGGCAGTGGAGCCTTTCATCATCTTTCATGTGGACAGGGTGTCCCTCAGGACCAATTCCTTTTTCATGCCCAAGGTGGTATCCAGTGTGGCTCTTAATCAGTCCATTCATTTGCCAACCTTCTTTTCTAATCCACAGAACAAAGGGGAACGGATACTGCACTCCTTAGATGTGCACAGACAACTTAGAGTTTACTTGGACAGGACTAAACCTCAAAGGAAATCTGAACAACTGCTGGTGGCATTTGCTGTAGGGGCAGAGAGGAAGGCTATTTCAAAGCAAACCATTTCTAAATGGATAGGCCATTGCATTCATTTCTGCTATAAGCACTATGGAAAACCCTATCCCACAGGGGATTAGACCCCATTCAACCAGGGCTGCTTCTACCTCTACAGCCTTTCTCAGAGGTGTTTCTACCAGGGATATCCTAGAAGCTGCTACCTGGAGTTCTGTACATAACTTTCACCAAGCATTACCATTTACCAGTTTTCTCTAAATCCAGAGCTGGCTTTGCCACTGCAGTCTTGCAGGGCCTTCTAGCTGGTCCTAATGCTATCTAAATTCCTCCTCCCGTCCTTAGCTTTGGAAATCTACCCAAATGTGATGACTGCAACACTGAAACATGAAGAACATAGTATAGTTGTGTACACTTGCCATAAATGTAGATGTTCGAGTGTATTCACTGTTGCAGTCCTGGTTACCCTCCCTCCAGCCCCCTGACTTCTTTTGGCTATACCTCTACTCTCCTTTACTATGCTTAAAAGCTTTTTGGTGTATTTGCTTTTTTGTTGGCGGTATAACCTTGTGTGTGTGTTTATGTATGTATATATGTATATATATATATATATATATATATTTATATATACATATATACATATATATATATATATATATACATATATATATATATATATATATATACGTATATATATATATATATATATATATATATATATATATATATATATATATATATATATATATATATATATATATATATATATATATATATATATATATATATATATATATATATATATATATATATATATATATATATACATATACATATATATATATATATATATATATATATATATATACACATATATATATATATATATATACATATATATACATATATATATATATATATACATATATATATATATATATATACATATATATACATATATATATATATATATACATATATACATATATATATATATATATATATATATATACATACATATCCTTGAGGGACTCCAGTGTTTACAGGGAGGGGTGTGGAGAGATTATTGTCCCAGAGCACTGCTTGTTGTCTATTTTTTTAGATAGGATGTAAACCAGAGTATTGCTTGTGGGTCAAGAGATTGGGCTTTTAGGACATTGATTAGTAAGTCATGCTTAACCATATCAAAGGCTTAGTTTCTTAAAGGTGTTTAAGCGTGCTACTAAGGCATCAACAAGGGAGCTGAAATGCTCGCTTTGCAGAACTGCGCAACCCTGGCCACGTGGAAGGAACCATGCACAGGTAGCTAATAGATAAGAGGAGTGAGCCACTTCAATAACGCTGATGTTAACAAAGATATTTAGCCAGTTTGGAACGCTTAACACTAGCTGCTGGTGTTTCAACAATTGAGGTAGACAGTATGCACAATGTAGTACGTTTCCCTTAACTAACACGTTAAGAAGATTGAGACTCTTTAAGTCGCTAAGACCAATTGAGCCAGATTAGAACGTTAGACTCAATACACTAAAGGCATCACACCATTACTATATTACCGGGTTACACAATTGCAGTACTCTCTATATTAATATACTAGCAGCTAGCATTTCAACAACTGAGGTAGAGAGGATGCGCAATGTATTACGTTCTCATTTGGTAGCAAGCTGGGAAGATTGAAACTCTTTAAGTCGCTAAAACAAATTGAGCCTAATTGTAACGCTAGACAAGAACATGCTAACGGCATCAGAGAATCTACACCAGCAGTATATTACCAGGTACAATAATTGCAGTACTCTTTGTATTAATACACAGGTGGCACAATAATTAAAAAAAAAATAGCACAATAAGAGTGGCACAATAATTAAAAATAACGCAATATGGCAAAGCGTTACAAACGCCTAAAACAGTAATGGGTAAATACATAATCAATAAGCATCATAAAAAAAAAACTTGAGGTACTTACAGTTGTGAGTTTTCCTCTGGGTTCAGGAGCACACAGCAGCCAGGGAAGAGTTTAGGTAGTAAAAAAGGAAAGGCGCCACAAAGGTCTTCCTCTTATATGCCCTAAGGGCAGGAAATGAGGTGGGAATGGGAGGGGACAACAGACAGAGGGGGCAGGTAGATAAGGGAGGGACAAAGAAACCAAAAGATGGTGTACAAGGAGTGGCAGGTAACTTCCAGGTATTATGGGGTTCAGAAGTAACCTACAAAGGCATACATGGGGAAGGAAGAAATGGAGTGGGTTAAGTGAGGAAGTAAAAGTGAAGACGAGGATTGATTACAGAATGAGAAGAGTCAAGGGAGTATCAAGGTCCAGGAAAAAGTAGTGGCAATAAGTGATAGTAGACCAAGGGGTGGAGGATTCAGAGGAGACAGTCAGTAAGGGGCAAAAAAGAAGGAGACGGAGTAACAGGTATGTAGCTTCTAGTAGAGCAGGTATGGTGTGGGAGAGAGGATAATGAAGCAGGGAAGCCAGAAGTGGATATAGTCTAAAGTAGGTAAAGGATGAGAAGAGTAGGGGCTAGGAGGTGGAGCAGCAGGGCAAGAGATGAGAAATAGAAGAAAAGAGAATTATATTGAGCTAAAGCAAGCACAAGTGGGGGAGACAGCGAGGGCACAAAGCTGGATTGTACTGTCACCTAGTGGGCCGAAGGAAAGATACAGAAGGTAACCAAGACAAGGATACGTAGGTGGGGAAAGAAAAATTAACAGGGGAAAAGGACTATCAGGTGATACTAGGCAGGGAGAGGAGTCTGGCTGCTGGATTTGCCTGACTCGGTGGCAAAAAATTACAAGACAATCAACAGGTATTATCTTACAATATGGGTCAAACATACTTTGTCAAGTACTGTACAAACAGGAGAAATCAGTGGGGCAGCACAAAAGCAAGATGGTCCAAATTGGCAAAGCCAGAAGTAGATCAGGCGGTCCTTAGAGGCCAGGTAGGTCCAGTAATGGAAGGCAGTGGGTAGATTGAGTTGTGAGTTTTCCTCTGGGTTCGGGAGCACGCAGCAGCCAGGGAAGAGTTTAGGTAGTAAATTTGTGTGTGTATATATATATATATATATATATATGTATATGTATATATATATATATGTATATATATATATATATATATATATATATATATATATATATATATATATATATATATGTATATATATATATGTATGTATATATTCTTACTCCTGATACTTTACCCCCTGCTCCTAGGAAACTAGACAGGTACTACAGAGTACCTGACTCTCTCAAATTCCTTTTCAAAAATCCTTCTGCTGACTCAGAGATTATCTCCCAGCAGCCTTAAGGTATCAAAGCAACTACAGCTAAAAATCCCACCCCTTCGGACAGGGATTCCAGGGCGTTGGACAGATGGGGTAAGAAAGTATATACCTCTGCAAGTCTTGCCATTAGGGCTTTGAATTATCAGATGTCCTTCAAGGATGCATCTGCAGTCTTTACAAATGGGTTGTCCTGTCGTCAGGCAGCCCTTCGGTTGGCCGGATTCCAAAGTCTGGGTCTGGCTTCGGCTGGTGTCGCACTTCACCCGACGTCATTGTGGCAGTTATTCGGGTATAAAGGCATCAGCCGACGCCATTTTCCCCAGTCTTTCTTGCCGCGTGGCGCCCGAAGCAGAAGCTGTTCGCAAGTGCCGGTCGGTCAGATCCAGAGATTACTACTACTGAATACTACTTCGAAGACTTCTATGAAGCTAAGTACCCCGTTGGGGACGCTTTCTTGCCTCAGCCGATGTCCGAGAAAGTTAATAACTGTTTATCTTGTGGGAAACAAATACCTCATAAAGATTTCCACTCCTATTGCATACATTGTTTAGGCCCAGACCACGACGTAGCAGCTTGTCTAGCCTGTGCTTCTTATAACCGGCGGACGCTTAGACGTCGATCGGACTTTGCTGAACAGATTTTCGGCTCCGATTTTGCCTACATTATGCCGTCGGATCCTCCGAATACGCAAATAACCAAAAAACGCAAAGAAAAGGACCGACACTCGCGGTCCGCGGCTTCGGCCGAAACCGCGGTTAAGCAAACCACGAGTGTCTCGGTTTCGGCCGAAACCGAGCAAGCGGTTCTTTCTTCAGCCGATAACATGCCTTCTACCGAGGCCTCTTCTAACCTGGTAGAAACGGCTTCTGAAATCCAACCTTCTGTTGCAGTTTCACAGGATTTATCAGACACCATTCCCCTGGATATTTCAACCCCTGCACATGGAGCTGCTAGGCCTCCTCCAGCTATGTCTATTAAGGCCTTTGCCAGGGCTAAAGCAGCCAAAGCATCAAAGCCTGTGCCTGCCAAGCCCCCCTCTCACAGGCCCAGCACCAGCTCCCATATGCTTTCTTTGGCTGAGGATCTCATCTCTTTAATTCGTGGAGCCCAGCCTCATCCAGACAGGGCCTCTCTCCCTCCACCAGAAAAGAGGCCTAGAGCAGAGACCCTGAGCCAGTATCCACAGATGATTCCTCTGATGATTCAGAACATACAGACCCTCCTGAGGCTTCTTATTCTCCTTACGAAGACTCTGATGCTGAGGAGTCCATCCCTTCAGCCTCTCCTCCTGAGGAATTTTCCTTTGGGGAAACCTTGCATGCAATGAGGGAACAATTTCAGTGGCAGGGCCAAGATTTCTCAGACTCTAGAAAAAGGCTTAGGACCTTTCTACATTTGCCACAGCATAGGCCTTTAGCTATACCTCCAGTTCTTTCTGTTGTTGATGATGCATTTAATGATGCTTGCACTGCTCCTGATTCTTTACCTCCGGCTCCTGCTAAGCCCGATAGGTACTACAGGGTCCCGGACACTCATCACCACTTATATGAGGCTCCTTTTGCAGATCCAGAGACTATCTCCCAGGGTCCTAAAGCTGTAGCAGCTACTTCTTCTAAAAACCCCCCTCCCCTCTGAAAGGCATTCCAGGTCCTTAGAGAGATGGGGTAAAAAAGTTTACACCTCTACTACTTTGTCAGCTAGAGCTTTGAACTGCCAATTTCATATGATTCAATATCAAGAGTTTATGCTTGACCAGTTGACTAAAAAGCTGTCCTCTGAAGAATCTTTAGATAAAAAGTATGTTCAAGAAATGGTACATAACATACAGCAGGTTAGTAACCATTCTTTAAAATGTGGCTATGATGCACTGGAGGCTTCCTTTAGATCAGCCATGACTGGCACAGTTATCAGGAGGCATGCATGGTTGAAAGAACAGGCATTACCAGACCATGTCAAATCTAAGCTTTTGGATGCACCTATGGACAAGGTCAATTTATTTGGTTCCCCTGCACAGCAGGTACTAAAAAAGATGGAAGAGAAAGCAAAATCTGTACAAACAGTGAAAGATTTCTTACAAGTTCAACCTCCAAGGTTTAGCAGGAACTGGCCGTCCAAAAATTGGTCCTTTCCGGACTCCTCTAAGGCACAAAGAGGCAGGAATAGGCGCTCTAGAGGCAGAAACCAATCCAGGGGTGCCTACAGGGGTCGCCAGTGGCAGGGTAACAACCAACGAGGCACGGATACAGCCACCACCACTACAACAACTCAATCACAGTGACTTGGCGGTGGCACCGCCTACCAGGGAACAACTAGAAGCACCCTTAGGCGGAAAGCTAACCTTATTTTCAAGAAACTGGCACTGCATTACAAGAGAAAAATGGATTTTGCAAACTATAGACCAAGGTTACAGGTTCCATTTCCATACTCTACCAGGAAAGAGAGGAATGCCAAACCTACCACCTACTCAAAGGACAGAAGCTCTAAAACAAATATCTCAATTATTAAAAATGAGAGCTGTGGAAAAAGTCCCCATAAGACCAATTTGCAGAAGATACCTCAGATTTCTTGCAGGATCAGAGCATTATCAATTCTCAGCATTGCCCTTTGGCTTATCTACTGCGCCCAGAGTGTTCACGAAATGCCTGGCATCAGTAATCGCTCATTGCAGACTTCAGGGGATTCAAATCTATCCCTACCTGGACGACTGCCTGATACAAGCGGACAACAAAAACAAACTAACAGAAGACTTACAAAGAGTCATCTACCTGAAGCAAGCCCTGGGATATACAGTCAATACAAAAAAGTCAAGGCTGATTCCATCCCAAAGAATAACCTTTCTGGGTGCAGAACTGGACACAACAAAACAAATGGCATTTCTAACTGCAGAAAAGAAAGAGCAACTTCCTCTCTACTTCTTGGCATTAACAAAGCAGAACCATCTAACTGCAAGAAAAGTGCTACAAGCTCTAGGATTCATGGCATCCTGCATAATTCTGGTCCCTCATGCCAGGCTGCATATGAGAAAGCTACAGTGGTACCTAAAGAATTTGTGGTCCCAGCGCAAGCACAGCCTAGAAACCAAAATTCCAATGATCCCATGCCTGAAGCAAGAGTTCCTATGGTGGGCTCAGGCCTGCCAATCAAACGCAGGATTGCCCTTCTGCAAAAGTCAACCAAGACAAACCATCACGACAGATGCCTCAGACCTCGGTTGGGGGGCACACATGATGGGCAAGTGCATTCAAGGCCTATGGACTCAGGACCAGCTGCATCTGCACATAAATCTAAAAGAAATGATGGCAGTAAAATTGGCAATCCAGGCATTCAGACCTTTTCTCCAAGAAGGCCAGTTGATGATAAGGACAGACAACACCACAGTTATGTGGTGCATCAACAAACAGGGAGGCACACACTCATACCCTCTATGCCGGCTGGCACTGGACCTATGGGATGTGGCTCTGAGCTACAACATTCAGTTACAGGCAATTTATGTACCAGGAAGGAAAACATTCTAGCAGACATATTAAGCAGAACTACAACAGATGCCCACGAATGGATGCTGCATCCGGACATCTTCAAAGCCATCACAAGAGAATGGGGATTACCACAAATAGACTTGTTTGCATCCCCATTCAATCACCAGTTGAAGAAATTCTGCACAAGGACTTACCACCCATTTGCTTGGAAGGTGGACTCCCTATCTTTCAGTTGGAAAAGCCTGACAGCATACGCATTCCCACCACTTCCTTTGATGCACAAGGTGCTTCTGAAGATCAAAGAGGAACGTCCGAGGATCATTCTGATAGCCCCAGACTGGCCAAGACAACATTGGTATCCACTGCTGAGGAGCATGTCCCGGGAACAAATATGGACACTGCCCCTGATCCCACTACTGCTAACACAGAACAACTACAACATCCTGCATCCAAACCTAAAAACTCTGCAGCTAACTGCCTGGAACATTACATAACAGCAATTAACCCAAATTTATCACAAAGGGTTAAAGACATAATCCTGGAGGCTCGTAGACCTTCAACAAGAAAGAATTATGCAGCAAAATGGAAAAGATATCTCATCTGGAGTACTGCAAAGGGGCAAGATGTGACACTGGTGAACATAGCCAATATCCTGGAGTACTTGGCGGAGCTCTTCCATACAGGCCTGTCCTATTCTTCCATCAAGATACATGCATCAGCTATTTCAGCAGAATACAGCTTGGATCCTCCTGTCTTCTCGCATCCTCTGCTCAGACAGTTTCTGAGAGGAATTAAAATGTAAAACCTCCCAGGAAACCTCCATTGCCAGCATGGGACTTGAACTTTGTGCTAGAAAAACTGACTCTTCCTCCTTTCGAACCAGCAGCAACAGCAGAATTGCAATACTTATCCTGGAAGACTGCTTTCCTGCTGGCAATAACTTCAGCAAGAAGGGTCTCTGAACTACAGGCATTAATGGCAGTGCAACCCTTCCTGATCTTCCATCAAGATAGTGTCCATGAGAACAAATCCTACATTTATGCCTAAGGTGGTATCCAGAGTCTCTTTAAATCAGGCTATCCACCTTCCTACATTCTTCCCCAACCCACAGAACAGGGAGAAAGGCTCTTACATACCTTGGATGTACACAGACAATTACGCTACTACCTGGACAGGACAAAAAACAATAGAAAAACTGACCAGCTTCTGGTAGCATATGCAACAGGAAAGGAAGGAAAAACAATTTCTAAACAGACAATCTCCAAATGGATAGGAAATTGCATTAGATTTTGTTACTCCTACCATGGAAAGAAAACTCCAGAGAACATCAGGCCTCACTCCACAAGGGCTACAGCCACTACCACAGCTTTCTTACGAGGAGTGGCTACCAAGGACATTATAGAGGCTGCTACTTGGACCTCCGTGCATACATTTGCCAAGCATTATAACTTACCTCTATACTCTAGATCCCGTGCTGGTTTTGCCACTGCTGTTTTGCAAGGGATCCTAACTACACCATAATCTCTTCTCATTTCCTCCTCCCTAGTTTAGCTATGGTATTCTACCCATTTGTAAGACTGCAGATGCATCCTTGAAGGACATAGTACAGTTTTGTACCTACCATAAATGTAGATGTCCGAGAGGAATGCATCTGCAGTCAGGATTACCCACCCTCCTTCCCCTCTGAGGTACTCCTAGGGTATTTGCCAATCTTCAGCTAGCTTGGGGGGGATCTATTATGGTGTATTTGTTTGTATATATGTACATACATGCTTATTTTGTGTGTTTGCTCTCTACTATTTGGAAACTTTGGCATTTATCCAAATTTAGCCATCCAAGAGGGCATCTGGCATCTGGGGCAAGAAACACCGAGGAAAATGGCGTCGGCTGATGCCTTTATACCCGAATAACTGCCGCAATGACGTCGGGTGAAGTGCGACACCAGCCGAAGCCAGACCCAGACTTTGGAATCCGGCCGACCGAAGGGCTGCCTGACGACAGGACAACCCATTTGTAAAGACTGCAGATGCATTCCTCTCGGACATCTACATTTATGGTAGGTACAAAACTGTACTTTTCACATGCTGAAGTACCAGCAACATGTTATGGAACTTATTAAACAAAAAATTGCAACGTTTACAGACTGTGCAGAAAATAAAGAATTGCAAGAGCTTATGCATTCTGCAAGCCAAGTCAGCAAGCATACATTGCAGTATGGCTTTGACGCCCTAGAAGCATCTTGCAGGGCAGCAGTCACTGGTTCTGTACTGAGAAGACATGCTTGACTTAAGGACCAGACCTTGCCAGACCATGTCAAATTAAAGTTATTAGACGCTCCTTTGAGCAAGGACAATCTGTTTGGCACTAAAGCAGAAGAGGTTCTTAAAAAGATGGAAGAAAAAGCTAAATCTATGCAGACAGTCAAAGAATTCTTACAAGTACAGCCTCCTAGATTCAGTAGGCATTGCCCCTCGAAACATTGGTCCTTTCCAGACCCCTTAAGGCCACCTCAAACTAGACCCAGGGGAAACAGACCCCCCCCCCCCACAGACTACCATCTCAGGGTATGCAGAGATCTAAGCAATGGATTGCCTGCACCTCCGAAGTAGGGAGTGCTAAGCCACCCCCTTACGGAAAGAATTTCCAATGGCTTCTCTACTCCACTCCCCACCTCTGCCCAACTGCTTGTGCCCCTAGGAGGAAAACTTGCCCTTCATGCAAAAAACTGGATTTCCATCACCAAAGACCGATGGGTCCTCAACATTGTATCCCAGGGGTACAAATTTTACTTCCACTCACTTAAAACCCCAAAAGGGTTCCCAGACCTTCCTCCAAACTATTGGGCAGAGGCACAAAACCAAGTTAAATCTGTGCTCTATAAGGACAATTCATCCTGTTCCTGTGGAACATATAGGTCAAGGATTCTATTCCAGACTTTTTGTGGTACCCATAAAAGGGGGCTCTTGGCCAATCCTAGATCTTCCAATTTTCAACAGCTTCCTGGTGGTACCAAATTTCAAAATGCTCACTCTGCAGCAGCTTCTACTTATGCTAGCCAAAGATGCCTGGTTAGTCAACCTAGACTTAAAAGAAGCCTATCTGCACATCCCTATAAGGGACTCATGCAGGAAATATCTGCGCTTCAGGGCAGGATCTATGCATTATCAGTTCTCTGCACTTCCCTTTGGCTTATCCACTGCTCCCAGAGTATTCACAAAATGCCTGGCTCCAGCCATTGCTTACTGCAGACAGAGAAATATTCAAATTTACCCGTACTTGGACGACTGTTTGATTCAGGCAGACAGTCAGGAAATGCTGTTGCAGCACCTGGCATTTGTAAAAAAACCTTCTAACTTCCCTGGGGTACACCATCAGCGAAAAGAAATCAAAACTAGTACTCTATCAAAAGATTGTATTCCTGGCACCAAGCTTGGACACAGCATCTCAGATGGCATTCCTCACTCCAGAAAAACAAGCCTATCTGACAAACTATTTTACTCAAATGGCCACCAGAACCCAGCTATCCGCAAGGAAAATCCTGCAGGCCCTAGGGTTCATGGCCTCATGCATCCTACTAATTCCATATGCCAGACTGCATATGAGGAAAATTCAGTATTACTTAAAATGTCTTTGGTGCCAACATTCTCAGGACCTGGAAACCGTCATTCCTATCATACCTTGTCTATGGACAGAGTTTTTTTTGGTGGGCAGCAGCATGCAACCACAACAAGGGACTGCACTTCACTCAACTGCACGCCACCTGGACCCTAACCAGATACGCATCAGACTATGCCTGGGGGGTACACATGGGTGGCAAGTGCATTCAGGGCCACTGGAGCCCAAGTCAAATTCATCTGCACATCAACTAAAAAGAGATGCTAGCTGTGCAGCACGCTTTAACAGCTTTCAGATCCCTACTCTCACCAGGACAACTGCTAATAAAAACAGATAAGCCAAACGGAAAATACCTGCACAGCTGTGAAAGCAAAATAAATCCACCGGTACCAAAATAAAATCAAGATGTATTTAATAAATGTCCACAGTACTTTTGTTGAGCGCTCAACAAAAGTACTGTGGACATTTATTAAATACATCTTGATTTTATTTTGGTACCGGTGGATTTATTTTGCTTTCACAGCTGTGCAGGTATTTTCCGTTTGGCTTATCTGTTTCGTGTTATTGGGTCGATCCAAACGTTTTTTTGTACTTTCAGCTAATAAAAACAGACAACATCACAGTTTTGTGGTGCATCAACAAGCGGGGGGGAACCCACTCTTACCCACACTGTAGGCTAGCCATAGCCCTGTGGAACAAGGCCTTGGACATACAGGTCCATCTGTAAGCTCAATTCCTGCCAGGCAAACAAAACTCACTGGCAGACCACTTACACAGAAATCTAGACCCACACGAGTGGCAATTACAGCCCAGCACCTTCAACCTTTTGATTCAGAAATGGGGGGACCCCAGAGGAGGATCTCTTTGCCTGCTCCCGCAATCACCAGCTCAGCAAATTCTGCACCAGGACACCTCACAGCAGGGCCTGGAAAGTGGATGCCCTATCCTTCCAGTGGGTAAACTTCTCAATCTATGCCTTTACCCCCTCTGCCCCTTCTCTCAAGCGTATTGCTTACGATAAGACTGGGCAGACCAAGGACAATTCTGATTGTCCCGGACTGGTCACGCCAGTACTGGTACCCACTCCTGCACAGCCTGTCACCAGTGCTACCCTAGCACCTACACCAATACCCAACCCTGCTCTCTCAGAAGGGGGGACAGATCTTGCATCCACAACTGCAAACCCTAAATCTTGCAGTCTGGGTTATTCCTTGAATTCTCCCCCAGTAAACAGCTTAAGCAAGCAGGTGCTGGACGTCATTCTTGAAGCCAGAAGACCCAGTACAAGGAAATCCTGTGCTGAGAAGTGGAAAAGGTACTGTTTCTGGATTCAATCTAAAGGAGAAGACACAACTCTGCCCTCCCTCCCTCTAATCCTGGATTCCTTGGCAGATCTACTCCACAGAGGCCTATCCTTCTCCTCCATTAAGATCCATGCCTCTGCCATTTTGGCTCATTACAACTTCTCTCACTCTTATCAAACAGTTCCTGAGAGGGACAAACAAGTTAAGGCCACCAAGGAGAGCACCCACCCCTGCTTGGGACCTTAAATTTGTACTAGAAAAGCTCACGCTACCCCCCCCCTTAAGCCTGCAGTGTCAGCAAAGTTAAAATTCCTCTCTTGGAAATCTGGCCATCACTTCAGCTAGAAGAGTGTCCGAGCTACAAGCACTTATGGCCGTGGAACCCTTCATTATTTTCCATGCTGACAGGGTTTCCCTCAGGATTAACCCTTCCTTTATGCCTAAAGTGGTGTACAGTGTGGCTGTCAACCAATCTATCCATTTGCCAACCTTCTTCCCTAATCCACAAAATAAAGGGGAAAGGATCCTGCACTCCTTGGACATGCACATACAGCTCAGATTCTACCATAATAGGACTAAGCCCTTCAGGAAGTCTGACCAGTTACTAGTCAGCTTTGCTCCAGGGGCAGAGGGCAAGGCCATTTCAAAACAAACAATTCAAAAATGGATAGCACACTGCATCCATTTGTGCTACAAGCACCATGGGAAACCAACCCCTCACGGGGTTAGAACTCATTCCACTGGGGCAACTTCTACCTCTGCAGCATTCCTCAGAGGAGTCCCTACCAGGGACATCCTGGAAGCTGCTACCTGGAGTTCTGTACACACCTTCACCAAGCATTACCACCTGCCTATCCTTTCCAAATCCGGGGCGGGTTTTGCAACAGAACTCCTGCAGGGCATACTAGCCAGCCCCAACTCTTCATGACTGCCCCCACCCTTCTTTAGCTTTGGGAATCAACCCAAGTGGGAAGATTGCAACAGTGAAACACAAAGAACATAGTGCAGTTGTGTACACCTACCATTAATGTAGATGTTCGAGTGTATTCATTGTTGCAGTCCTGGTTTCCCTCCCTCCAGCCCCCTTGTCTCCCTCTCTCTCTCCTCTCTATGTCTATTACTCTCCCTTTTCAGGGGTATTGGTATTTACTTTTTAATGGTGGTGTTTTCTCCACCATAACTTAGCTCCCAATTTGGGGGGGGCTCCTGACATTTGGGGCAAGAAAAACTGATGTAATGGCGTCTGCTGCCTGTTTTTATACCCCTGACGACATGTCAGTCCTGGAGCGACAGCATCAGATGCAGAAGTACTAAGTCTCTGATATTCAGGCCGACTGAGTGCAACCTGCAGGCAGATAAACCCAAGTGTGATGACTGCAACAGTGAATACACTCGAACATCTACATTTATGGTAAGTGTACACAACTATATTTTTCTCTGGACGGTAGGGTTCATGGCTTCACTTGACTCCATGTGCGAAGGCTCCATTGGAATCTGAAAACACTTGGGTCGCAACTTGCCCATCCTCTGGAATTTGTTCTTCCACTTCTGCCATTCTTGAAAGAGGAATTACATTGGTGGATTCAACAAATATCTCAGAATCCCAGACTCCCCCTTCAGCCACTATACCCCATTTACTAGCTGTTTACAGATGCCTCAGACCTGAGGTGGGGAGCAACTTTTAGGGATCCTAAAAGTCCAAGGCCTGTGATCTCCTTCGATAAGAAAACAACACATCAACATCAAGGAGGTGAGAGCTCTGATTTGGTACTTCAAGCCTTCCATTTATCTCTTCAGCCAGGCCCCTTGAAACTGTTCACAGACAACAATACAGTTATTTGGTATGTGAACAAATGGGGGTGGGGGGTCAAAGTCTTACCTTCTCTGCAGGTTAGCTGTGCAAGCATGGGAGATTGCCTTACAAGCAAAGGTATCTTTGACAGTGGTCTACATCCCATCAGCACAAAATGTTCTAGCAGACACACTTGAACAAATCCATGACACAAGCCAACGAGTGGGTGATCCACAGGCATGTGTTTCTGGACATTCTCCACCAGTGAAGTATGCCTCAAACAGATCTTTTTGCATCCTCTCTGAGCAGACATCTTCCAGAATTTTTTGCCAGAGCTCCACACCCTCTCGTATGGAAGGTGGATGCCCTTTCTCTTTCATGGAAGAGGATGTTTCTCCCCTTTCCCACTAATTGGGAACATCTTCCTGAAGATTCAGCAAGAAACTCCGAAAATCTTGCTGGTGACTCCCTTTTGGCCAAGACAGCATTGATTCCCTCTTCTTCTGCATTCATCACAAGTTACCTCACAGGGTGGATCTTCTCACACAAGCCAAGGAATCTCTCATTCACCCACAACATCCATCATTGCTGAATTGGTCACTGTGGGTGATAGGCCTTTGATTCCTTTCAGACACCTTTTCTCTGAGGACATGCCTCTAGTCCTACAGGAGGCCAGGAAACACAATACCAGGAGATCTTATTTGTCCAAATGATTCTACATCTGGTGTCTTAGCAAGTGACTAGATCCATTTTCATTGGATATTCCCCTAGTCCAGTCTTACTTCTGTGAGCTGCTTAAGGCTGGATTGGCATATTCTTCAGTTAAAGCCCATTTATCAGCTATTTCTACTTGTCTGTCTTTATCTCTCTCTTAGCTTCTAGGCTAGACGTTGAGCTTTTCTTAAAAGGTGTCCTGCACAGCAGACCTCCCAGGAAACCTGTACCTCCTCCTTGGGATTTGAATTTTTTTCTGGAAAAACTGACTCGGACACCTTTTGAACCTGCAGCCTCTGCTTCTTTTAAACTCTGCACATGGAAAAGTGTTTTACTGGTAGCCATCACCTCTGCTAGGAGAGTTTCTGAGCTTTAGGCCTTAATGGCTTCTCAACCCTTTCTAATTTCCCACAGGGATAGGGTTTCTCTTCATACCAATCCTTCTTTCATCCCTAAAATGGTTAATGACTTGTCCCTTAACCAATCCATTCACATACTTACCTTTTTTCCCCTACCCCTTAAAACTCTAGTGAGAGGGGTACTCCACACTTTGGATGTACATAGACAAGTCTGATTTTACCTGGATAAGACCAAATCCATTAAGAAGTCTGAGCAATTGTTTCTTTCCACCCCAGGGTGCTGGGTAAACCTGTCTCTATAAACAGACAGTTTCCTCTTGGATTTCAAAAGGTGTTTCTTTCTGCTACTTGTCTCACGGGAAAACACTGTCTTCCTCATTTAAGGTCTATTCTGCTAAGGCTGTAGCTTCCTCTGGGGCCTTCTTCAAGGGTGTGGAGACTGCTTCTTTCCTAGAAGCAGCTACTTGGCCCCCTGTCCACACCTTCACTAAACACTATAAGTTGGACTTTGTCCCCAGATCCAGGGCAAGTTTTTCCAGGGCAATTCTGCATGGATTTATGGAGACGTCCTGAGTGCCAACCTACTTTCCCACTCGTGAGCTTTTGTATTCTCCCTCATGTTATGAATACTGTAACATGGGAATATAAGGACGTAGAATAGTTGTGTAAAATATTACTATAACCATAAATGTTCTTCTCTTCCCTGTTGTAGTATTCTATCCCACCTACCTTCTCCCTTGGTTCATGTTCTTTGGATGATAAGTGCCTTTCATCTTATTCTTGGACTGGTGAGAATGGTACGTGCAGACATCACCTTTATGGCCTACTTCGGCTGGATCCTGTGTGCAATGTCACACGTACCTAGCAATAACTTAAGTCTTTGGTATACTGGCAGGATGCTGAGGTCACTTAGGTGGGGAATCTCCCATGATGTTCTTCGTGTTTCACTGTTGCAGTCATTACATTTGGGTTATCTGCTTTCAGGTTGCCCTCAGTCGGCCTGATTAACAAAGTCTTGGGTCCTGCGTCGGTTTCGGTTGCTGTCCCTTCTTCCATGACGTCAGGTATATTTTTGCCTCTAAATATTTCGGTTCTTGGTTTAATTATCCAGAAATGTCTTCGGTTAGCCATTCCACTACCAGGATTCCGAAAAAATGCATAAATAAAGACAGACAGGCCGCCGAGGTCCAAAACTGCCGACGACACTTCTCCTAAGCCAGTCGCCAGTTCACCACTACTCAGTGAGGAACTTTCGCAGCCCCTGATACCCGCTTCTTCTGATTCGCAGGCCTCTACTGAGACCTATTCAGAGTCCGGTATGCCACGAGATGCTTCAACTATGGAACCCGCGGATGTCTACCTTGGATGGATCCGGAGCCACTGTGCAGGCACCGGCTTCTGAGGGTGTATTCAGGTCTATGGACTTGCATATTAAATCGACGCCTCGATCATTATTTAGGCCTAAATCTCCGTCCATGTCTAAAAAAACGATGCCCAGGCCACATGCTCAGGCCTCTATGCCTAAAAAACAAATGATAAGAATGGATGAAGATCTAATAAATCTAATAACTCTAATCAGGGGTAGTCAACCCCCCCTTTTAAGAGGCCTAGGACTGAGGTTGATTATGAATCTTCTGATCAGGATTCTGTTTTTTCTGACTCTTCTGATAATCTGAATTTGCCCTTACCTACTTATGAGGATTCTGATGCAGAGGACTCTATTCCCTTTGCTTCCCCTCCTGAGGATTTTTCTTTTGGGGAAACGTTACATACTCTAAGGAAGCATTTCCACTGGGAAAGCCAGGATTTTTCTGATTCAAAAAAGAGGCTTAGGGATTTCCTTCTCCTACCTCAGCATAGGCCTTTAGCTATTCCTCCTGTACTAGACATTGTTGATGATGCTTTCTCGGAATCTAGTTTGGCCCCTGATTCCCTGCCTCCTGCTCCCAGAATGCCTGACACATACTACAGGGTCCCTGAGTCCCACAAGTTCCTTTTCAAAATCCTATTGCAGATCCAGCAACTATTTCACAGGGGCCCAAGGGCATTAATGCTTCTACTGCTGAAATTCCTACCCCTTTTGATAGAGATTCCAGGGATGGATAGATGGGGTAAGAAGGTTACACTTCTGCAACCTTGGCTATTAGGGCTTTAAACTGCCAGTTTCGTATTTTAAAACATCAGCAACATGTTATTGGACTGCTTAAATAGAAAATGATGTTGATTCCTGACTGTGTGGAAAATAAAGAATTACAGGATTTAATGCATTCTGCCAAACAAGCTGGAAAACATACTTTACAATGTGGTTTTGATTCATTAGCGGCCTCTTGCAGGGCTGCTATTACTGGGTCTGTGCTCAGAAGGCATGCTTGGCTTAAGGAGCAATCTTTGCCTGATCATGTTAAAGCTAAATTGTTGGATGCTCCTTTAAATCAGGACCACATGTTTGGCAACAAGGCTGAGGAAGTTTATAAAAAGAAGGAAGATAAAGCTAAATCTGTGCAAACTGTTAAAGGTTTTTTACAAGTTCAGCCTCTTAGATTTAGTAGGCACTTGGCCCTCTAAGAATTGGTCCTTTCCAGACCCTTCCAGGTCTTCTCAAGCCAAACCCAGACACAGCAAAAACCCCAGGTTTCAGTCCCAGGGGACTCACAGAACTAAGCAGTGGGGGGCCTCCACTACCAAGTCTAGGAATAATAAGACTCCCCCCTATGGTAAACTGTGTCAATGACTTCCTTTTAAAATTTACAAGCACTTATCAACTGACTGCCCCTTTGGGGGGAAAGATTGCTCTTCATGCAAAGAATGGGGAACTCATTACCCAGGATAAATGGGTTTTAAATATAGTGTCCCAGGGATTCAGATTTCACTTCCGCACGTTGTCAACACCAAGTGGGTGGCCGGACCTACCCCCAAATCAGTGGGCAGAGGCCCAAAAACAAGTACTTTCTCTCTTGAGCATGGGGGCTATTCACCTGGTACCAGAAGAGGAAAAGGGACAAGGTTTCTACTCGAGACTTTTCCTGGTACCCAAAAATTATCATTTTAGAAGCAAGGAGGCCTAGTACTAGAAAATCTTAAGCTGAAAAATGGAAAAGATTCTGTGCCTTGAACCAGTCTCAAGGAATGAGCACAGCAGCACCCAATTTACCTCAGATTTTACAATACTTAACTGAGGTGCTTCACAAGGGCATGTTTTTTTCCTCCATTAAAATCCACGCCTCAGCCATTTCAGCTCATTATAACACAGAACCTCCCCTCTTCTCTCATCCACTACTCAAGCAGTTCCTCAGAGGATCCAAAAATTTGAAACCGCCCAGGAGAGCTCCAACCCCAGCCTGGGACCTTAACTTTGACGTGGAGAAACTCACTCTGCCTCCTTTCGAGCCAGCTGCTGCTGCTGCAGACTTAAAATTTCTTTCTTGGAAAACAGCTTTCCTTGTAGCAATCACTTCAGCTAGAAGGGTATCTGAATTATATAGGCCCTTATGGCAGTGGAGCCTTTCATCATCTTTCATGTGGACAGGGTGTCCCTCAGAACCAATCCATCCTTCATGCCCAAGGTGGTATCCAGTATGGCTCTTAATCAGTCCATTCATTTGCCAGCCTTCTGTCCCAATCCACAGAATAAAGGGGAACGGATACTGCATTCCTTAGATATGCACAGACAACTTAGATTCTACTTGGACAGGACTAAACCTCAAAGGAAATCTGAACAACTGCTGGTGGCATTTGCTGCAGGGGCAGATGGGAAGGCTTTCAAAGCAAATCATTTCTAAATGGATAAGCCATTGCATTCATTTCTGCTTTAAGCACCATGGAAAACCTATCCCCCAGGGGATCAGACCTCACTCCACCAGGGATGCATCTACCTCTACAGCCTTTCTCAGAGACGTCCCTACCAGGGACATCCTAGAAGCCGCTATCTCGAGTTCTGTACATACTTTCACCAAGCATTATCATTTGCCAATTTTCTCTAAATCCAGAGCTGGCTTTGCCACTGCAGTCTTGCAGGCCCTTATAGCTGGCCTTAATGCTATCTAAATTCCTCCTCCCAACCATAGCTTTGGGAATCTACCCAAACATGAAGAACGTAGTACAGTTGTATACACTTACCATAAATGTAGATGTTCAAGTGTATTCACTGTTGCAGTCCTGGTTACCCTCCCTCCAGTCCCCTAACTTCTTTTGGCTATAACTCTACTTTCCTTTACTATGCTTAAAAGCCTTTTTGGTGTATTTGCTTTTTTGTTGGCGGTATATCTTTGTGCTTTTATGTTTAATTGCTTCCCATTAGGGGTGCACCTGACATCTGGGGCAAGAAAAACTGATGTAATGGTGTCAGCTGCATGTTTTATATCCCTGACATCATGGAAGAAGGGACAGCAACCGACGCAGGAACCAAAACTTTAATCAGGCTGACTAAGGGCAACCTGCAAGCAGATAACCCAAATGTAATGACTGCAACAGTGAATACACTCGAACATCTACATTTATGGTAAGTGTGTACACATCTGTACTTTATGAATACTGCAACATAGAAGAGAAGAACATCAATGGTTATGATAAGATTTTGCACAACTATTCTTTCCTTCTCTTTTGCCAGCTTTGAATGATTTTTTTGATGTGGTCTGCAGTAGGCTTGATAGTCAACCTGCATTTCTGAAATGTCAGACAGACTTTGTAAAGTTCCTTGGTCTTTTGTGTTTTTTTTTTTTTTTGGTCCCAGATCTGTTTCTATCTAGTCTTGCTGCAGGAAAAAAATAACTGAATGCTAATCTCTCCCTCTCTGACATGGATGGAATAACTTTTGACAGGTTTGGGAAGTATTTTATTTATTTATTTTACATTTTTATTTTGTTTTATTTTACATTTGTTAACTGGGATTGTCTGACTGAGCAAAAGCCTTTTTTTAGCAGAGGCCCGGGGAGAAAGCTCCAAAACTTAGTTACAAAAAATATAACCATTAGAAACATAGTTAACATTATAATACTTCATAATTAAACTTGTAGAATAGTTGCATATATATATATATATATATATATATATATATATATATATGCAGTTACAGTTATCTGTAAAATGTTATGAAGAATACTGCAGCAGAAGGAAAGGAGATAGTTTTAGGTAACAAAATGATGAAGTAGACTAGTTTAAGTTGTAAATGTTGTGGTATAGAGGAGAAGAAATGATGGTAAGACAGAGGAAGTTAGGTTTGTTATTTAGTGAAGGTGTATTCAGGGTGGCTGAGAACAGGTACAAATCCAGTGACTTTATAAGTACTCTTTAGTGGCTAGTTTGAATACTTTAGGATGTGAAAGTGATCTAACTTCTTGTGGGAGTTTGTTCTAAGCAATAGAGGAATGGTAGCTGTATGTAATGGCTTCTATTTTGGACTCGGGCTTGTAGATTTGTAAAAGGTCTTGGGTGGAGCTCCTGAGAAGTCTGGATGGGACATAGTGGAAGATTATGTAGCCTAGTGCTGGACAGTAGGATGGTGAATAAATAATGGAGTGTATAATTTGGAGCTGAGAGAGGAGTAGGTGGTGTAGTAGTTCGAGCCAGTTTAGATGTTTGAGGGACATGCAGTGGTGAGATTTTTGTTGTGCAGCAAATATGGCTATTTTGTGATAGGTTGATTTGAGTTTGCTAAGTAAGGTGGAGTTAAGATTTGTGAGTATTTGGGAGCAATATGTTAGGCATGGCAAAACATAAGCATGGTGATTGTGGTTCTAGATTCAGGGGTTAGGAATTTTTTTATTTCTATAGAGAAATCCTAGTTTTTGATGGGTTTTCCTGATAGTTATTTATATGGAGGTCGAATTTTAGCTAATTATCAATGGTTACACCAAGGAGTTTAGTACTAGAGTCGGCAACTATGAGAGAGTGATTTAGTGATTTTATTTGAAAAGTATATTTGATATGAGTAACAGTTTTGGAGAGAAAGAGTAAGTGTGTTTTTTTGGGATTAAGGATGAGCTGATTATTGGTGAGTCAGGTTTCAACAGAGTTGAAAGAAGACTGGGTAGTTAGGAGTTCAGTGGGTGAGTTAGCATTGGTGATAACTGTGGAGTCGTCTGCATATTTGACTAATGAGGATTGTGGACAAGAGGAGTAGAGTGAGTTGGTAAAGATATTGAAAAGTAGTGGTCCAAGGAGAGATCCTTTAAAAAAATTTAAAATTTATACTTCTGACTTTAGCTTTCAGAATTTTAAGTTATCAAGCTCTCATGTTAGTATTTGTTTGCTTCTTTTGTTAAAGTGAGGAACATTGCTAGTTTTCTCTCTTTAGAAGGTAAATCTTCTTTGGTTGCTTCTGTGTTTTAAATGAGCAAGCTTTCTTTAAATTCTGCATATCATTTTCCTAACTCTGTGTTCAAGGCAGCAGCTTTTTCTTCTTTTATGAGGTAGTTTCCATGGATACGTACTCAGAACTGTTCTGAAGATGCTAAATCTAAAATCTTAAATTCTCTTAGATAAGGAGGTTTTGTTTGGTCCTTCTGCTAATTGCGTTTTCAAACAGTTTGAAGAAACAGGGAAATTTATTTAAGGGGCTACTCATATTTTTTAGCCCTACAAATCTGAGTCTAAAAAGTCCTCTGCTTCAAACTGGTTCCTTTTAACAGAAGCAAAACAAATAATCTCAACAAACTTCCAGCAGGCAGACGTATCATGAAAAGTGGCAGGAGGTCTCAAAGAAGGAGAGAACCTTCCAGAAAAATGGACATTTAAATAATTTAGAATGGCTATTGCAACATTCTTCTTTCCCTCCCTGCCTCATGCCTAAACCTGTCCCAAAGTCTGCTTCTTCACCTTCCCCTTTGGCATCCGATTGTGTCAGACAAATGGGTTCTAAAAGTTGTTCATGAGGGATATAGGTGGTAGTAGCAACGTCTACCTCCTTCTTGGGGGATTTCCCCTTATCCTCCAAGTCATACTTCACTGTTTTCCTCAGTCTTAAATCAGATGCTTTCTCTTGTTATCATAGAAGCATTTCCCTCAGATCAGTGGAGAAAAGTTTTGTATTCAAGAATTCTTCTGGTGCAAAGAAGTCTCCACCTTTGAGATCACTTCTTGACATCTCCTATATCAGTTTGTTTGTGAAAGTTCCAAAGTTCAAAATGTTCTCCCTGCAAACTGTTAACCTATCATTCCTCCTCTGAGTTTTTTTTTTGGGTAGCTCTAGATTTGAAATATGCTTATCACATTCCTGTCACCATTGATTTCAAAAGTTTTCTAAGGTTCTCTGTGTTTGGAGTATATTATCAGTTTTCTGCAATATACTTTGTTATCTGTTGCTTCAGTATGTCTAGCTCTTGTGATGTCCATCACAGACTACAAGGCATTCACATTTTTGTATATTTATTTGACTTAATTTTGTATTATCTTAAAGTATAAGGAGTTCCTGAAATGAGTAAGAAATCTCCTTATTAATTCTGTACGCCAAGTCAACATTAAAAAACTTCCTTGACTCTATCTCGCATAATAGTAGTTTTAGGACACCTTCTGGATACCACCATGCAGGAGACATTCCTTTTTCAAGAAAAAAGTAGACATGTATCTGGAATTATTCATGTGTTTCTCCAGTCAGTCTCAGACTTCAGCCAGGGAATATTTCAGTATTCTAGGGTTCATGCCATTTATGATTCTCATGATTCCTCTTGCCAGATTACATCTGTGAAAAATTCATTAGCTCCTAAAGACTGTTTGGTCCCAACAGCTACACCCACTGGCTTTTCAGATTCTAGTGTGTGGCTTTGTGAAGAGAGAGAGAGTTACTCTGGTGGAGGAATTAGATGTACTTGAACACAGGTCATCCAGTCTCTTACATCCCCTTCTCAATTTGGAACAATAGGTGCATCGGATTTTGCACGGTGAGCAGTGTCCATTGGTGTCAAAGTGCAAGGTCTTTAGAATAAATAGGACAGGCAAAGAACATAATTGTAAAAGAGATGTTGGCTGTTATTCATGCTTGGAATTCCTCTTTACCGTCTGTGGTCATCAGGACTTCAAGTGATTACAGATAACACCACAAATAGGGGGTGACCAGGTTTTAACCCTCTGTGCAGGCTGGCTTTGGTAGCTTAAGAGTTTGCAATTCAGCACAGTTTAATTTGCCAAGTTTCCTACATTGCATCAGAACAAAATGTAGTTGCAGACAAGACGAACAGGACCAGGAAAGACCCTTATGACTGGAAATTGAACGTGGGGGCCTGCCAGGAAATGATCCAGTTGTGGGGAACTTCTCAAATAGATTTGTTTGTCTCTTTTCAGAACCGACAAGTGAAAAAATTCTGCTCTAGGATCCTTGCAAGCAGGCCTGAAAAACAGTTTTTTTTTTTTTTTTTTAAATCCCATGGATGGGAATGTTCTTTTATGCCTTTCCACTGATATATATTGTCAATTTGTGGATTCGCATTAGCCTTTCAGAAATGGTACGTGGCAAACGCAACTGGTTATAAACATAACTGTTAATGTTCCTCTATTAAACAAAGTAGTAATAATCTTTCAGTTACTCTAAATTATTAGTCTCCCTGGCAGCTTTATACAGTATGGTTTCATGTAATTTAAATTTCCAAACTTTGACTTTTAGTAAGTGTAAAAAAGTGTTAAATAGCAGTAAAGAGATGGAAACCATATACACTTATAATTGCTGTCTTCCACGGAGGATACTAGTCATTGTTGATTGGGCAAGAAGTTAAACTTATTGTCCACATCATGCTATGTGGAAAGATGGCTTGCATGGTAAACTGTCTGAAATTGTTACAGTAGAGCCTAAAAGTACAGCTCGTTTGTCCAACATACTATTAAAGGTAGATTTCTGTATATTCACAGTGTAAACTAGACATGCCTGCTGAGTCACCACTTCCATAGGAGGAAGTATTGGTTCTTAGGGACATCAATCTGTCAGTAGCAAACTTTCATTGGCTAGTACCTAATGAAGGATGGCCATTTCACCAAGCTATGACACTTGGCTAATCACTGATTATAGCTGTTGGAAATAAAAGCAGGAGACCTCCATTATTCATTTAATGCAGGTAACTACATTAAGTCAGTTATACAAAAGTGAAATTATAAACAGAGTATTTACTACTAGCACTGTGATAACTAGTTCAAATCTCCTGGTAATATCCCATCCACAGAGGCAAATCATTTAAATAAAATGTCTAAAACCCACCACTTGCAACCTCATGCCACAGTTTCACACAGGTTTCGGAAGAGATCTGTTAAGTGCGTAGGCAGCTTTCTGCCTGTCTGTCATAACATTGCTTAAAGAGTGGAAATAGTTTCTTGCAAGAAGGGTCAGTGGTGACCACTGAGATCCTTTTTGCAGAATCAGTAGTGAGATGTTTAGGGTTGTTTGCGGAAGAGCTTTTGAATGTGATTGCTGCAGTTTTGTAATTGTCGCCTACAGTAATCATATCTTCAGTGCAACTAGTTATAGGAGGCTGAATGTCCAGTTGTTTGCCCTGTAAATTTTTACTGCAGGTTGGAAAGAGGCTCCTCTAACCCTTGTTTCCTTGCAATAGTCATTTTTTGCATATTCTGTGGAGCCCTTAACCATTATTTTTCCTTAGTTTCCACATTTCAAAAAACTCTCTTTCTTTGGTGCTAAATGTAGACAAGTGCACACTGGTAGTCGCCATGGTATCTTGGCCTTTACTTGTGCAAGAAGACCTGATGAGTTGGATCACTTGGTAGGGTTTCCATCTGTGTCCATTCTGTTATCTTTTGATGGATGTAATGTATACAGATGTGATGTTCCACCACTGGACCAGTAATCAAGGAACCTCAGTCCTCACCACTGTCAACAATGGAGGATGTATACTGGGAGGATGACAGGTACACACACTGTTTACAGATGCAGCTCTCTGCATCAAGTGCATTTTCTCTTAAGAGCACACAGAGACCACAGCCAGTATGGGGCTGGTTTCTCCCTCTTTCTCCAGATCTCAAATAAGACTCTTCACTGGCACAGCTGTAGAGTTGAGATCTTAGCTGAGTGGCCAAGCCAAGATCTCCAGCACTCTCTGTCGAACCAGTGCTTCATGTCCCTGCCCAAGTAGCTGACACACACACACACACACACACACACACACACACACACACACACACACACTGTTTGAGATTTCATATATACACACACACACACCCCTGGGAAAGACTGGCACAGGTTTACTAGCTATGCCCCCTTTGGCCCAGACTATAAAGTAGTTATCACTGCCACCAGCCAGCTCTTTATCAGCTACTTTAAGGCCCTTAACAAAGGGTGTCCAATCTTAGTATGTAATGCTACTGTCAATTCAAATGGTAGTTTGACCAAGAGCAAAGCTGTTAGGAGTGGCCCAAAGTGTCACCAAGTAAATATGCAAGTACTCTCTGAACGTAAATATCTTTAGACATATAAGCCACAATTAAATGTTTAAATATATTTAATAATAAAAGAGCAAGACAATGCTAAATATGTATTTACAGTAGCATCAGAGTTCTAAATCACAGGAAATATTTCACACAACATTGCAGGGCAGTCTCAAATGAAGAAAATTATCTAAACTAAGTCTTGCTGTATTCCTGACTGTATCTAAGAAAAGTATACCGTAACCCAAGAACTAACTTAACTACAGAGCAAGGCAGATGTGTGGTGAATGGGTATTGATGTTGTCCGGTCCAAGACAGAATGCAGAATGCTGTGTCTCACGCAGAGACCTCTCAAATTAATATCTCAAATATTACTGCTGGGATGATAGCTTGCAGAATGACATAATTTATTGTCATCTGACTTTATCCCAGGTGAAACCCCCACTGCTGGCATCTGGCAGTATTTAGCATCTACCTGTGAAAATACATAGACATTGGCTTTTTCTTAGATCTTTGGAAGATGCTGAAAGTCATAAAACAGTAAAACACTTCCAAGACAAAACAGAAGGTTCCCTAGTTCTAGATATTGTATCTCCATGCTGCCATAAAGTAATTTAATTTCAGCTATTTTTCTGAAATTTACTAGACTGAGGTTAACCTTCTGTATCCCAGTTTCCAGTGTTAAAGTGTATACATTTGAACAGTTGCAATAGTGTATGTACATTTCTCTTCTCTTCCAGCAGGGCACACTTGTGGATACATCTTTAAGCTCAGTACTTTACAAAATGCCTTTTTTAACACACGTCTGTACAAGCAAATTAGATCTGCACATGACATACAGTTCTAATACAGTTGTAACACAAGCATCTTATATGAATCATATTGATATCCACAAATGACAAATAATCGTTTGCAAAATTCCCGATAGCTGTGCTGGCAGTATCTCCCTTTGTAACACTTCTATATAAATCATGTTGATATTCACAAATGACATAAAAATAGTTTACAAAATTCCAGGTAGCTGGGCTGGCAGTATCTCCTTTCATGACAACAATTATCACTCCCGCTCTGGTATACCAGAGGCAGATATTTTTTCATCAACTGTGATGTCCTTCCATGTCACTGTTGCAGTATTCTTTATAAACATGATCCCCTCCAAGTGTAGCCCCAAAGTTCGGCCAGTATACCTAAACCTTAGATTTATAGACTACATACATCATACGTATGCTCCCTGCTCAGAGGCTCTGCAAACGTCTACTCCAGGTGTTGAGGGGGAGCCTCGGCTGATTATTTCTGAAGGATCAAGGGGGGATAACTCAAATCTTTGTTCAAGAAGAGATTCTTACTACATTGGTTGAGTGTAGGCAGGGTTCCAAACCTCCTAGGTTTTATGGGCAGATGTCCCTCAAAAGAAAAAACAAAGTAAACCTGTTCCCCCTGCTATTAAAACTCTCCAGCATGAGTGGCAGAATTTTAGAAACTGGTTGTTTAATGCCTTAATGGTGTTAAAGCCTCCCCAAGGAGTTTGTGCCTGTTCCTCCTTAGTCATCTGTTCTTCTTAAGTGGCCCATAGAGCAGGAATCCTCTGAAGAGGATTTGGGCTCTGAGGAAGAGTCTTTGGTATATTCCTGTTAAATCCCTTCTCCTTTAGATTATGAATCTGAGGAAGGTTCTTAGTCCAAGCACACCCTGTTCCTTTCCTTCTGTCTTCTTGCATGATGGAATTTTTCAAATGGGACTGTTGTCAGGTTTCTGATATTTGAAACTGATATTATGAACTCCTCCAGATGAAATCTCCTAAGCCCTCTACTGTACTTCCAGTCTTTGCTGCCTTTGTAGACCTTTTCAGCAGCCTGTGTGGCCCCTGATTGCCAATCTCCAGTTCCTAAGAAATCTGATAGATTTTACAAGTTACCTGATGATTAAGGTCTTTTACAGATTTCCTTCTGCTGATCTCTCTTTAATGTCGGTCTCATCTGACAAACATTCTAAATTTCTACCTTCTACTAAACTACTTCCTTCAGACGAGGACAATAGAGCTATGGAACGTTTAGGCAAAAATGTGTACACTGCTGCCACCCTGGCTTTTCAGGATATTAATTACCATACCCATATGTCAAGGTATGTTTTAGACCTTCTTTCACAAGCTTCTCAGGCTATCTCTGACCTATCTGATTCAGAAGGGAAGGTCTCTGCCCTTTCTGTACCGGGTTCTACCTCTCAGGTGGCTTGCCACTCTGTTAAATGTAGTTATGATGGAATTGATGCCTCCTCTAGGGCTGTTGCCTTTAGTTCTGTTTTGAGATGTTATTCTTGGCTTCCTCTCCAGCCTTTACCTGATGATATTAAGGCTCAGTTGTTCGATGCTGCTGTTGATAATAAGAACCTTTTTAGTTCTGCTACTGCAGAACTTTTAAGTCCCTCCTGGATAAAGTCAAGGCCTTGCAGGATCTAAAACATATTTTTGTGTCCTCTTTCCCCAAGTTCCAGAGGAATTATCCTCCTAAATATGCTTTGTATGCAGACAGCCTTGTTCCTCTCCTAAATATAAGAAGGCCAATAGCAGTGTACTTCCTGCTAAGTCTGCTCAGACTCCTACTTCTTAGAAGCCTCCTTTTCAAGATAAACTAGGTTCTGTGTGACAGTTTGATTTCCCTTTCCTTGGATCAGGTTCCCTTCCCCTCATCTTTCCCTGTCCCTTCCCAATTGGTTAAGGATCACTCAAGACTCTTGCATTCCGTCCATCATCTGCTAAGCACACTTCATGATGTGGAAATCTCTTCTAGGCATCCTTCAATCTCTTCAGGAAAAGCTTCTTTTTTTTTTTCTAGAATTGCTTCAGGGCCTTTTGGCACAGAGCACTATTCAGGTCATGCCTTCTGCCCAGGAAGGGAAGGGGTTTTATTCCATGATGTTTCTGGTCCCCAGAAAGGAGGGCACCTGGAGATCATTTC
Organism: Protopterus annectens; assembly: GCF_019279795.1. NCBI lineage: Eukaryota > Metazoa > Chordata > Ceratodontiformes > Protopteridae > Protopterus > Protopterus annectens. The sequence continues at coordinate 1,120,537 of NC_056733.1, read as the reverse complement.
TGGAACTTTCTTAGCTCAACACCTTCCTAAAGGTCCCTTCCTTTTGGATGTTATGCCTTCCCTCCCTTTTATCTCCTCTTCTCCCTCAGGCTTTTTCATATTCTTGGACCTCAAGGATGCTTACCGTCACAACCCAATTCATCCCCTTTTGAGGAAGTTTTTATGTTTCTTCCTTGCATTTTCAGTTCTCTCCTTTGCCCTTTCTTCTTCCCCAAGAGTATTCCCCAAATTCCTAGCTCCTGTCATTTCCTTTTGCAGGATGAGAGGAGTTCAAATCTTTCTCTGTGTGGATGGATATACTCATTCAGGCTTCATCCCCCAAGGTCTTGCTTCATTACCTCAAGTTTACAGTTTGTCTCTTACAATGCCTGGAGTTTACCATAAACTTTCATTAGTCAGTCCTGGCTCCTTCTCAGGATCATGTGTTTATCAGTTGTAGGTTCCAAACCATTTCCATGCTGGCATCCCTGCCTCCACCCAAGGCTCTCTCTCTTTTATCAACTTTTGTCAGTCTCTACTCTCTGTGGCTTCAGTCACGACCAGAGATTTTCTCAGGGTTCTAGGATTCATGGCCTCCACCATTCCTGTGCTGCCTTTGGCCAGACTCCATATAACAAAGCTGCAGTGGTTGCTAAAGTCAGTGTGGCTTCAACACGGTCATTCACTGAATTTTTTAGTTCCTCTCCTTCCATGTCTCAAACTCGAGCTTTAGTGGTGGATTCATAAGGTTTCTCTCAATGTGGGACTTCCCTTTCAACCCCTAGTCCCTTTGTGGGGATTTTTTTCTTATGCCACGGACAGGGGGTGGGGAGCTTCTTTCGGTTCCATCAAATTCCAGGGTTTCCGGCATTCCCATCAGAGGTCAGGTCACATCAACATTAAGGAGAGGAGAGCTTTCCTTTTAGATCTTTGGACTTTCCATTCCCTCTTTCTTCAGACAGTATCACAGTGGTGTGATACATTAACAAGCAAGGGGCATATGGTCCTACCTTCTATGCAGACTAGCTCTTCAGGCATGACCTCTAACTGTCCAGTATCAAGTAACTAATCAGGCTGCGTACATTCCCTCAGAGCAAAATATTTTGGCATACTCCCTGAGCCACACCAGCACTGGTACCCAATCTTAAAGAACTTAGCACAAGAACCACCGTGGATTTTGCCTCAAATCTCACAGATGTTGACACAGCACAACAATCAGATACTTCACAGCCAGCTAAAGACCCTAAATCTAGCTGCATGGAAAATTCCTTAGTCAGGCAAGCAATGCCTCTCTCCAAAGCTGTTATGGATGTCATTCTGGAGGCCAGAAGGCCTAGCACCAGAAAAGCCTACTCGGAAAAATGGAAGATATTCTGTGCCTGGAACCAAGCGCACACCCTTGACCCTCTTGTCCCAAACATTCCTCAGATACCTCAATACTTAATTGAGATGCTGGACAAGGGCTTCTCCTTCTCATCCATCAAGATCCACGCCTCAGCTATTTCTGCTCATTACAACACAGTTCCACCAATTTTTTCTAATCCTTTGCTCAAACAGTACCTCAGAGGGGCTAAAAGCATAAGACAGCCCCGTAGAGCACCTACACCAACTTGGAACCTCAACTTTGTTTTGGAAAAATTAACTTTACCTCCTTTTGCGCCAGCTAACACAGCAGAATTAAAATACATCTCTTGGAAAACTGCTCTGCTGCTGGCAATAACATCAGCACAAAGAGTTTCAGACTTACAGGCACTAATGGCAGTGGAACCTTTCTTCATCTTCCTCCAGGACAGGGTGTCTTTAAGAACTAACCCTACTTTTATGCCAAAGGTGGTATCAAGTGCGGCTCTAAACCAAACTATTCACTTGCCAACTTTCTATCCAGAACCACAGAACAAAGGGGAAAGACTGCTACATTCTTTGGACATTCACAGGCAGTTACGCTTCTACTTGGACAAAACCAAAGCTTTCAGAAATTCTGAGCAATTATTGGTAGCATACGCTGCAGGAGCACAAGGAAAAGCCATTTCAAAGCAGACTATTTCAAAATGGATAGGACACTGTATACATTTCTGCTATACCCACCATGGGAAACCTGTACCTAGCAGCATTAGATCTCACTCCACCAGGGCAACAGCTACTTCAACTGCCTACCTCAGAGGAGTATCTACCAAGGATATTTTGGAAACAGCAACATGGAGTTCTGTGCATATCTTCACCAAACACTACCATTTGCCTTTATACTCCAAATCCAGAGCTGGCTTTGCCACTGCTGTCCTGCAGGGCCTTATAGCCACCCCTAATGCCTTATAGATCCAGCCTCCCTACCTCTGCTTTGGGATTCCACCCAAGTGTAATGACTGCAGCAGTGTAACACGATGAACATAGTACAGTTTTGTACCTACCATAAATGTAGACACTGCTGCAGTCCAGGTTACTCTCCCTCCTTCCCCTCTTACTTTCTGGTACTTACCTAGGTCATCTACCCTTTATTACCTATGGGGAGTATTTGCTGCTATCTAAAAATGGTTGGTTGTTTTTCTTTTGTATATTTTACTAGCAAATTGAATTGCCTACCTATTTGGCGGCACCTGACATCTGGGGCAAGAAAAACTGAAGAAAATGGTGTCGGCTGCATCTTATATACCCCTGTTGCACTGACGTCCAGTAGGAGGCGACAGCAACCGACGCCGGACCAAGACTTTGGAACTCAGGCCGACTGGGGAACCGCCTGACGGGAGGATAACCCAAGTGTAATGACTGCAGCAGTGTTTACACTCGAACATCTACATTTATGGTAGGTACAAAACTGTACTTTTCTGCCCCCCCCCCCCCCCCCACCAAGGACATTATTTTTGGGGAAACTCTGCATGCCATGAGGGAGCACTTCCAGTGAGAAGTCCAGGATTACCCACAGTCCAAAAAGAGGATTAGGGAATTCCTTGACCTGCCAGAGCACAATCCTCTTGCCATTCCTCCAGCTCATTGAAAAACCAGACAGGTTTTATAGGGTACTAGACTCCTGTAATCCATTTTTTAAGATCCGCTGATCCAGACGTTGTCACCCCAGACCCAGTTCTTCCAAAAACTCTCTACGTACTGATAGAGAAGTAGGCCTCTTAATAGATTTGGCAAAAAAAGCTTACACCTCTGCCACTGAGCTGAGAGGGCCCTTATCTGTCAATTCCACATGCTAAAATACCAGCAGACCATTCTGGATCATTTGAAGCAAAAAATTACTACTACTGAAGACAAGAACCTTTACAAAGAGTTACTGGACCTTTGTCACTCCAGCTGTCAAACTACTAGGCATTCCTTGCACTGTGGCTATGATTCTGTGGCGGCTTCCACCTGGGCTGCAGCCACTGGTTCTGTTATTAGAAGACATGCATGACTAAGAAAGGAATCCTTCCATCCCTGAACATGTCAAGTTAAATCTTTTGGATGCCCCTCTGGACAAGGATTTCCTCTTTGGGCCCAAAGCTGAGGCTGTACTTGAAAACATGGAAGACTAAGCTAAATCCATGCAAACAGATTTTCTTCAGGTTCATCCACCTAGATTTAGAAGGAACTGCCCCACTAAACATTGGTTGTTTTCCTTTTCAATCCAAAGACAGTCAGAGAAAATCCCATAGGGAAAGGGACAAAGATAACAACAACTACAAAGACCCAGGCAGTGGACCCCAGGCACTTCCAGACAAGGGAGTTCTAGGCCACAGGCCCCTGGCAGAGAGAAACAATGGCTCATCCAGCCCAGTCTCTGAACTCCCTTCTCTCCCCTCCCCCACAAGACTAGGAGGAAGACTATCCATGTTCAAGGATAATTGGTCCCTTATCACGTCAGACAGGTGGGTCCTAAGCATTATTTCAAATGACTACAAACTCACTTTTCAAAGAGCAACTAAAGTACTCAGGCTATTTATGCATTCCACCAAACCAAGTGACAGAGCCCTTTACCCAAATTCAGAATTTGTGCTCCCAGGGCTGAGTGGAACCAGCTCCAGAACACCAACAGGGAAAGGGTTTCTACTCCAGGCTGTTCCTAGTTCCCAGAAAGGAATGCTCTTGGCATCTCATTTTAGATCTGTCTACCCCTAATCAGATTCTGCTGGTTCCAAATGTTCCTCTTGAAAAGCTTTTACCCATGAGAGCTCCTTAGGCCTTCATGGTCACCCTGGATCTAAAAGATGCCTACTTGCACATTTCTATAGAAGAATTGCACAGAGGCTTTTTATGTTTTACAGCAGTTACCAGTTGCTATCAGTTTTCTACACGGCCCTTTGGCTTGTCTACCACTGCCTGGGTCTTCACAAAGTGTTTAGCCCATGTAATGGCCTTTTGCAGGACCAGAGTGGTCCAAATCTACCCCTACCTGGATTATTGTCTAATACAAGCCACATGTCTGTCAAAACTCCACTCGGATCTGGTGTTTAACCAGAATCTCTTGACGTCCTAGGGCTTCACAGTAAATCAACAAAAAAGCAAGCACAAGACCCTTCTACCAGGATTGTCTTTTTGGGGGGGTCTTCTGGACTCATCCCTTCAAAAGGCCTTCTTACCTCCAGACAAGGTCTATTTCCTGACTCACTACTGCCAAAAGATCATGTAGAGACAATGCCTCTCAGCAAGGGAATTCCTCTGAGCAATGGGCTGCATGGCATCTTGCATTCTCATGGTCCGTCTGGCCAGGCTGCACATGAGGATGCACCAGTGGTACCTCAAAAATGTGTGGTGCCAGCACACACAATCCCTTTCAACCAAGATACAGCTGATCTCTTGTCTCGAGGAGGAATGTGTATGGTTGGCACTGGCTTGTGTTCAGAACCAGGGCCTTCTTTTCAGGTTCACTTCCCAGGAGTAAACCCTCACCACAGATGCCTCAGAGACGGCCTGAAAAAGTCCACAATATCCTGGACCAATCCTGCCTTAAGCAAGCAGGTTCAAGACATCCATAGAGGCCAGAAGGCCTGGTACTAGGATATTTCATTCAACTAAGTGGAAAAGGTTTTCCATCTTGCATCAGTAACAAGGCCTCAGTCCTTTTTTAGCCACAATCTATCATCATGGATTACCTGGCTAATCAGGTTGACAAGGGCCTGTCTTATTCCTCCATTAAAATTCATGCCTCTGCCATTTCAGCCCATATCCCTGTTCTTCCTCCTACTGTTTTTTCATACCCCCTTCTCAGACAATTTCTTAGGGTAGTGATCCACATCAGGCATCCCAAGAGATAACCTATCCCTCCATGGGGCCTCAATTTTGTTCTGGAAAAACTGAGCCTGCCTCCTTTCAAACCAGTGACTTTTGCTGACTTAAAATTTCTAACTTGGAAAACTGCCTATCTGCAGGCTATCCCCTCTGCTAGAAGAGTCTCTGAACTGCAAGCTGTCATGGCAGCTGAACCTTCCCTCATTTTCCATCCAGAGTCTCTCCCTCAGGACTAACCCTTCCTTTATGCACAAGGTGGTGACGTACTCCCTCAGGACTAACCTTTCCTTTATGCACAAGGTGGTGACATACACACTGTTGAATCAAGCCATACACCTTACTTCCTTCTTTCCAAATCCTTAGAACTTGGAGAGAGTCCTTCATTTCTTGGATGTTTATAGAAAGCTCCGTTACTATCTTGACAACTAAAACTTTGAGAAAATCAGACCAACTCTGTGGCTTTTGTCATCAGTTCTGAAGGAAAACCAATTTCTAAACAGACCGTCTCCAAATGGATCTCTTCTTGTATTTTATTTTGTTACAGCCATCATGTTAAGAAGCCACCTGAGGCTGTCGGGACATGTACTACCAGGGCTACTGCTACCTCTACTGCTTTTCTGAAAGAGTTCCAACCAAGGACATTATGGAAGCTGCTACCTGGTCATCTGTGCATACTTTCACCAAACACTACCACTTAATCAGCCTTTTCCAGGTCCAGAGCAAGATTCATCACTGCCATTCTACTGGACATCCTCTCCTTTCCCTAGTCTTCTTTCCACTCTCCTTTCAGCTTTGGAAATCATCTCATAAGTCAGGACTGCAACAGTGAAACACGAAGAACATAGTACAGTTGTGTACACTTACCACAAATGTAGATGTTCAAGTGTATTCATTGTTGCAGTTTTCTTTCCCTCATGCCTTCCCTCTTAGCCTATAGAGTAGTCTGGTACAAACTTCTTAGGCCAAGGGGGACCCTCCACCTTTCTGTCACTTACCTTCCTTAGGTTTTCAGTCTTAGGTCCTTTGCCTTTGGGCCCATCTAGGGGCGCCCCTACCTTCAGGGGGGCAAGAAAAAACTGAAATCCTGACGTCGGCTTCCTTTATACCTGAACATACTGACGTAATTCAGGGTGTCTGCCAGTCATTGGTAGAGGGAAATTTGGTGTCCACCAGCCCTTCGAGGAGGGAGATTTATTTCCTCTGGTAATCTGACCGGCCAAGGGCTTTCATGGCAGGAAATCCCACAAGTCAGGACTGCAATAGTGAGTACACTGGAACATCTACATTTATGGTAAGTGTACACAACTGTACTTTACCCCTAGTTTCTAGAACCGATTGTTCCTCCTGAGATTTTTCATTTCTGAGGTATGTACGTCTGTACATCACCTTTATGGCCCTACACTCTTTCTAAAGAATACTACAGTAGTGAAGAGAAGGACATCTGATGTTACGGTAAGATTTTACACAACTGCGTTTTCTTAAAGATCTGGGAGTTTGGTCTCCACATACTCCAGATGTTTGTCAGAGGACTGCATTTTTCTCTTAAGCTGAGTTACATCATAGTCTGAATATGGTTGTAATGCAGGTAAAGGGCTGCTTTCATCTCCTTTTTCTCAGATCTAGAGATGTAGTCCAGTCAGATGGTATTTATTTTCTGTATTTCTGACATGAGAAGGTTGAATGTCTTGTCTTGGGTGTCCATTCCATTGACTACTATTAGAGCTCATACCTACAACTTCAGTATTGGCTGTCTTGTGTATCACCTGTAGTACCACAGAAAGCTTAGCTTTTTTTCTCCTTAGTCTTTCTGTGAACATCTATACAAGAGATGAGTGCTGTTCAACTGGTGTGAATTGATCCCAGTAGTCCAGCTTTACTTATATTTATTTTCAGGGTGTAAGTGTCAAGAAAAGTGTGGTAACTCATCTGTACCTTTACTGGAAGTCTAGTTATAATTTATTGTAAAGCATCATAGACCTTCAGAGTAGGAAGGAGCCTTAGTAACTAGCTTTTTAATGTCTAGAAACTTCTGTCATGTTCCTGTGATCAGAACTGTGTATTGTCATGCTCTAGTAGCTTCCTAAGTGGCACTCTTGTATCTGACATATTTGTAATGTATTTAAAAATATACTGCACTATACCAAGGATCTGTGTTAAGAACATACCTGCCATTTTTTCCTGTTTTCATACAATATGGAATTGATTTTCCAGTGTTTGTTTTTAGACCTTCAGAAGTGTAATACATGTTCCATACAGAGTAGAGTAGGCACAAAACTGGTACTTATTTTTGCTCACTTTCAAGCCTTTCTGTCTCAGTCTGTCCCGCTGGTTGATAAGTCACAAAAGATTATCCTGCTTGGTAGCTGTTGATGCTAGAAGGACATCTGGTATGCTAGCTGCCCCGTTAGCTCTTTTTTTTCATCTTGGCTACTATTCTGTGAAACACTACCAGGGTTAATGATATTCTAAAGTGCTATCTCAGAAGCCTGTATTTACCCAGAGAGGTGTTGATATTTCAGAACATTGTACTGGCTTCATCTGGATTAGTTTGCCAAAGTCCTTGATTAGCATCTAGCATACAGAAGAAGTTGGCATTAGACATAATTACAGCTACTTCCTCAATTGTTTGAATGGGGTACTTCACCCTTTTAATCCATTTTGATTTGAGTGTTGAGGGTGTATATGTATTCTGTAAGTTTCTATTGCTTCACAGCTGTCACAGTGGTGTGCACCCATTCATTCAATTCAGCTTTGGTAATAGTTGCACCCATTTTCTCCATGAGCTTTACTCCCTGTTTAAACTTCTTCTAAGCACTGTTGAGTCTCTTGTAGGTAGCATGTACTGGTCCTGCCTCAGATGAAAATTTTAATGTCACACTGTCATGACAGCCTAAACTAGTACATACACCACAGTAGCTCTTCAAAAATATCATCTGCGTTTTTGTTTTATGGCTAACAGTATAACATTTATAGCTGTCTACTTTTTGCTGCACTTGCTAACAGTATTCATATTTTTAGCAGATTATTTCAGAACTGCTTTCCTTGGAACATACTGCCATTACCTGTTGCTGTTAAGCTGAATGTGACTAAAAAAAAACTCTAAGTGACTTGGAGTATATTTTCAGTGGACCTCTTGACCTTTACTGTAGTCTGTCTAGCTGTTTTCCTTGCTCTCATTCTAAGCAGCATTAGTACCACTAAACTTGTACTTTTAACTGTAAACACTGTACATGTTCTTTGCAAATCATTCTATAATTACACAGTATGAGTTGTCCTAAATCCAACCATCTCATAAGCGTTGCAATTTAGTGTAACTAGTTATATTCAGTCTTTCTCCAAGGATGCCACTTTGTACTTCAGCTTGTTTTGCTTATATATTTCTACACGTGCTTGCAGTTAAGCAAAATCTGACCAAGGAGTTTAAGTTTATGGACAGATTGCATCAGTAGAGTGAATGGAGAGTTGTGCATGGCATTAGGGGGATTTAGTGATTTAAATATAATTTATTAGAGTATATAGTGATATGCAACATTATCAACCTTAAATGTTATGTTGTGACATTTAACAGTAAGTGCAGTTCAGAATACTTGGCTCCACAGTATTAGATGCTGGTGCAGATGCAGAATATTCTTGGTTGTTTTAACCAATCTTTTTTGTTTGGAAAATCTTTATTAAACCATTTTTAGTGTCAGAGCTACGATTTGAAATAAATTTTAGTGACTTTTTGTTCTTTTACTGTCATCAAAACTGAACATCAGAGAGGTGCACAGAAGGTGTTTGTCTTCTGGAGGCAGAGTGCGTAATGGGTTTGCCTTGAGTCAGTGTATGAGAAATAAGCTAAATTCATTATTGAGAACTCTATGCATTTCACTTTTCACACCATCACAATCCAAATTATGCACAGAAAATGGCTGTCTTTTTCTGGGGTGCAGGCTGTATATGAAAGAAGAGGAAAGTTGCATGCTTCGTGCAGAACCGTCATGAATACATGTAGCTTTTGGGGGAAGGCTGTGTATGTGTTGGTCTAAATTATTTTACTTTCCTCAGAGATGTACACACAAGGTGACAGCATATTTTGGGTAAGGGTGTGGAACAATGCTATTTGTGAAAGCACATGGTAATTACATGATTACTATTGAACATAATGATATGACTTGTTTGGGGGCGGAGCAATTTGTGTCTAAAAGTAGCTACTTGAAATAAGTTATTATGGCTGTTACATTTTTCATTTTGAGACACAAGTTTACTGAATGTAGCTATTATTTTCCTGGGGGCAGGCAGTGTATGAAAGCAAAGGGCATAAGATGGCACCATTTTTCATCTGTAGGTCACGTGTCTTTTGTGGAATTAATGTGTTTATGAAAAATAAAGCAAATACTTCCTTCTGCTTTACCAAAAAAGCATTTATATTTCAGAATATCTTCACATAACCTATCGCGTTTTAATGTTATTTTTACCTTTATTAGCACACAGTGCTTGCATACACCACCCATAGTATAACAGTATCACACTTCATTTCTTCACTGTTAATGTAAACCTGGAAATCTCACATTATTACATTTTGCAAACACTCCATAATAACTTCAGTTCTGCACATACTATGCTGATCATTTCACTGTGTACACTTAGCAAATCATGTCAGCTTGTAGCCATCACCTTAGTTTTAGGTATGCATCTGTGCAAGGACTTCAGAAATTAGACTTTGAAAACATTGTTGAGTATACTCATTTCAGGAGTATAGGGAAGTCTCCTGTAAAGACAAGTATGCCTTCACAAAGGGTGTAGGAAAAAGAAGTTATATCTTACCATAACGTTCCATCTGTATCATTGATCCTCATTCAATCATTACACATGGGTATCGGTTCCAAGGTCGGCCATTTTCCAAGCTTGCGTCAGCTTCAAACTCTCAAGCTGAACTCTTACCCACAATCCCCCTCTCCCTGTTACATCAGATTGAGTTTGCAAGTCAAAGAAGGTAGAGGCTACCTCTGGTCAAATAACCTAAGAGAACTGGATGGCGAGATCCACTAGAAACCACAGGAGGGGGAAGGAGGGAGGGTCGTAATGACTGAACGAGGATCAACAATACAGATGGAACGTTATGGGTAAGACATAACTTCTTTATCTGATATTGTTAATCCTCGTTCATTCCTTACACATGGGATAGAGTCCCCAGCTACCTCTATTCCTGGGAGGCTCTCATGGAAGGACATTCCTGAGCACCATAGAACCGAAAGATGCTCTTCCCCTGGAGGCCAAATCCAATTTGTAATGATTGATGAAGGTATGAGGCGTAGCCCAAGTTGCAGCTGCACATATGTCGTGTAAAGAAGCTCTGGCATGGAAGGCAGCAGAAATTGCCACCGACCTTGTTGATTGAGCTTTCATGGTAGTAGGCAATGAGATATTACGTTGTGTATAAATAAAGGTCACACAGTCCTTCAACCATCTAGCTAATGTGACCTTAGCAATGGCAGATCCTAATCTAGGTCCAGAAAAGGCCAAAAATAACTTGTCAGATTTACGAAAGGGTTTAGTCCTGTTTAAGTAAAAACGGATTTGCCTGTGGATATCTAGGGTATGTAGGCAATACTCTTCTCTATTTGAATGATTGGGAAAGAAAACTGGCAATTCAATGGTTTGATTAATGGACATTTCAGACATCGCTTTAGGCAGAAATGACGGATTAGTTCTCAGAGACACTCTATCTCTATGAAAAATCAAGTATGGACTCTTGATACATAAAGCTTGAAGCTCAGAAATACGTCTGGCAGAAGTAATGGCAACCCAAAACAAGGTTTTCCATGACAAGTACTTGAGGTTGCAAGAAGAGGCTGGTTCAAAAGGTGATATTTTCAGAGCTTGTAGAACTAATGATAAATCCCATGGCTGAATAGGTTCTCTAAAAGGTGGCTTCAGATGATTCACACCTTTTATGAAGGTCTTGCACAATTTATGGGACATAAGAGAGGAATCTTGGACACCCTCATGAAAATCAGAAATTACAGCCAAATGAACTATAATGGTAGAGGCCGATAGACCCGATTGAAAAAGGTCGGCCAGATAGTCTAGTATTATCGACACTGGTGCTGAAAAGGGGTCTACTTGTTTATCTTTCATCCAGCAGGTAAATCTTTTCCACTTGCTCAGATAAGTAATTCTAGTGGAAGACTTATGAGAAGCAATGAGAATATCACGTACTGGTAAAGAAAGATCATTCTGCCTGGAAATCAGTGGAATTGGAGTAGCCAAGCCATGAGCTTCAGGCTGTTCAAGTTGGGATGAATCAGGTTCTGTGTATGTGAGATCAACTCCGAGGTTGGATGGAGAATCCATGGTCGATCTAGTAGGTGAGGCCAAAGGAAGGAGAACCAAATCTGTTAAGGCCAGTGTGGTGCTATGAGGATCACCTTGCTCTTCAACCAATGGGCTTTTTTCAGAAACTGGGGAATGAGGGGAAAGGGTGGAAATGCGTAAAGAAGACCCTAGGGCCAATCATGGACTAGAGCGTCCCTGGGTCCTGGAGGGGGGAATCAGGGCGAAGTAGTTGCTGCATTTGCTGTTGGTCGGAGATGCAAAAAGGTCGCAGCAAGGACGGCCCCAGCAGTGGAAGATCTCCACCGCTATCAAGGGATTCAGGGACCACTTGTGAGGTTGAAGAATGCACCTGCTGAGTCTGTCTGCTATCACGTTGGAACTCCCGGGAATGTGCGTTGCTAGAAGAAAACAGTTGGTAGCCATTGCCCATTGCCATATTCTCATGGCCTCTCGACAAAGGGGGTAAGATTTGGTTCCACCTTGCTTGTTGATGTACCAGACCACCGCCATGTTGTCTGATTGAATCGCAATTGTCCCAGATGGTAGCAGGGGATGGAATGCTTGCAACGCCAGAAGCACCACCCTCAGCTCTAGAACATTTATATGCAGATGGGCCTCCAGTTCGGGCCAAGTGCCTTGGGCTGTCTGTCCCTGACATAGCCCCCCCCACCCCATCATGGAGGCATCCGTGGTCACTGTGGCCTTGGGTTGCTGGGGGGGGAGGGGCGAGACCATTGTGAGAGATTGTGTGTCATCCACCAATTTAAATCCTGTTTGCACCTGTGGGTTACTCGAATCATGGCTGAAAGAGGATGCTGAAAAGGATATCATTGGTTGAGCCGTAGCCATTGTAGAAGCCTCATGTGAAACCTGACCAGGGGAACAATGGTGATGGAGGCTGCCATGGAACCCAACAGCTGTAGAACAGAGTGAGCCATGGATTTTTCCCTTGAAAGGATTGGAATTAGTTGTTGCTTTATCCTTAGAATTCTGTGCTCTGGAATAGCAATTCTGCAGTTTTTTGTGTCCAAGATAACCCCTATGAATTCTGTCGAGTGAGATGGGGTGAGATTGGATTTTTGCCAGTTTATGGTTATGCCTAGCCTTTGAGCAGTAAGGAAAGAGTATGCCAGGGCTTTTTCCAGTAGATGTCTGGTGGGGGCGGAAATGAGCCAGTCGTCTAGGTATGGAAACACCTGGAATCCTTGAAGTCGCAAGTGAGCTGTGACAACTGCCATGCACTTTGTGAACACGCTGAGGGCTGTAGAGAGTCCGAAGGGCAGTACTCTGAACTGGTAGTGACTGGCTCCCGCACGGAAGCACAGAAATCTTCTTGGTGGCCTGTCAACTTTTATGTGGTAGTGTGCATCTTGAAGATCTATTGAGCACATCCAATCGTCTTTTTCCAAAAGCGGGAGGATAGACTGTTTTGTGACCATCTGCAATTTTTGTACTCTCACAAACTTGTTCAGTACACTGAGATCCAAAATCGGTCTCCAGTCCCCAGTTTTTTTTGCCACCAAAAATAGTCTTGAGTAGAATCCGGATCCTATCTGGTCTGGAGGGACTATTTGGATGACTCTCTTTCTTAGCACCTTTTCTATCTTTAGTGCTGCTTCTTCCCCTTTGACTGGGTGGAACGTCGGGAAGGTTTTTTGAAGGGGCAGGACGAAGATCGAAGGGGATATGATAACCTCTGGTTATAATCCTGTGTACCCAAGAATCGGTGGTGATGTTTAGCCAGGCAGAAGGGTACAAGGAGAAACGTCCCCCAACCACCTCCAGAGGAAAGGAGTTGGACCACTCTTCAGGAGCGCTGGTAGGATTGACCAGGGAAAGAATCCCTGGAACCCTGGTTACGCGGACCCCCTCTGCCCCGAAAGGAGCGTCTTCCCTATGAGTTTCCCCCTCTGCCTCTGGGGGAGAACTCGGCCTGTGTGTCATGGAAAGGACCCTGAGATTTCTTGAACCATATCTTCCCACTCTTTTGGTTTCGGGAGAAAGCACGTTGAGGGGAAGAATAACGGACACCTACGGCAGAAAGGGTCTTACCGTCCTGTTCACATCTGGCCAGTGTGCTTTTAACTTTGGGCCCAAACAACGAGGTGGCCTCAGTGGGAACATTAAGAAAGGAAGCCTTAAAGGGTTCCGCAAAATTGCACAAGCGCATCCAGGCATGTCGTCTCAAGACCGCAGCTGAACTCGCTGCTCTAGCTGCTCCTTCTGATGCGTGAGATATCAGTCGCATAGAGGAGTTCGATATAGATTCAGTGGTGGCCAGCTGAGAGGCCACTTTGTCACGGACTTCATCAGACACGGCACCAGCCAAGGTTTCAGAGAGCTCAGAAATCAGATCCCCTTGAAGCCTGGTAAAATGTGCCATATAATTCAGGGACCTGTTAGCAAAGGTCACTGAAGCAAAGGTGCGCTTCCCTATCCTGTCCAGGGCCCGGGACTCTGTTAGATGGATGGACAGTATGGCTTTCTTCTTCTGCCAGATCCTTTTTTGTTGCGGCCGCCACTACCAAAGCATCCACAGGAAGACCTTTGGACCAATGGGGATCCGAAGCAGGAGGGGGCAAAATCTTATCTGTCCTCCGGGGAATAGCTTTGACGGTATCAGGAGCCTTCCAAGCACGCTGCACGATGAGCCAGGCAAGTTCATCGGCAGGTGGAGTAACCCAGGAGTTAGGGGGCCGGGTGCGAAAGGCCTGCAGGAACACAGATTCCTCAGAGGTTGGATTAGAGGACTGCCAGTCACCTTTCTGTTTCAGGATTTCGAGGATATCACTAAAGGATACCTCAGAGGGTGACTTAGGGGATCCTTCCCCCTCATCGAAATCTGTGTCTTCGGTGAGGGACTCCTCTGTGGAGTCCGTGTGCTTCCTCTTACACAAACTTTTCCAGTGGACCTCCTCAGTGGGAGAAGCTGGAGAAGACAGCCGAAAAGGGGATTCCTGAGGGAATATGTCCTGCGGCCCTTGCACACGGTGTCCGCTAGGTGCGGCTTGTGAAACCAGTGTACCAGAGGAGGGCGGAGGTGTAGACAGTCCGGTATCGCCAGCAGCAGCGAAATACTTCTCCATCAGTTGGAAGGCTGGTCCACTAGAAGAGGAGTGCATGTCTAGGACAGGGGTCACCCCTCCCCTAAGTGGCTCAGCCTGCCCACCCGGAGTCCCTGGATGGCTGTGGAGCAGCAAACTATGTGTGTCACAACCGACATCCTGGGTCGTAGCAGAACTTTCCTGCCACAAAGGCAGCTGCGGTTTCTTAGTGAGATCCATAAGGGGACCACAGAAGGGGAAGACTGTGCTATATCCATGGACTTCAAAGGCAATGAAGGAGGAGAATAAGAAGGGGTCTTTGGAGATGGGTGATCACCTCCCAAGGATTGATAGTTCCTGAGGGGTGGGATACCTCTGGCCAAGAATACCTGGTCCACAAGACGCAACACATCATGTTCGGAAAAGCGTCTAGTGGACCTCACGGAGACTGAGGGAGAAACAGGCCTGTCCACAGAAGAGGCAGACTGTGCCCATCTCATCTGTCCGCACCGAGGACAACTGTGCCGAGAGAGACTGGACTACTGTTGTCTGCACCAAAGAAGTCATCAGTGCCGAGGTCATGGTCTTCACCAACACAGGGATCGGTGCCAAAGTGGATGTCCGTGCCAAAGCTGGAACTGACAAAACTGGAGTCAACAATAAAGGTGTCGGTTCCGAGGAAGATCTCAGAGCCGACGCGGTCAAGGTCGGTGCCGACTGAAAGGTCGGTGCAGAAACAGTGGTAGTAGTCTGAACCGAGGAGCCCCTCGGTGCCGATATATAGAAGGCTGCAGGAGAAGACAGAGCCGAAATCACTAATGGAGCCGAAGGCCTCGGTGCCGAAGGTCTAGGCACCGAAAGCACTGGGGCTGACTGAGTGAGCTGCTCCGGAGCCGAAACTTTAGCCTTTTTAGGTTTTGGTTGGCGGGAGTCCCCAGTAGGGGACGAAGGCAAAGATTTAGCCTTAGTAGGAACATCAAGATTTTCTTATGGGCTCTAGGATGGGTTGAGGCCTCCGACCCAGAAATAGCCTCTGAAAAGGGAGATTTAAGAAGTCCCTTCAGTAACAGCTTGTTTTTCCTTTCCAACAAGGTTCTATTAGAAAAGTTCTCACAAATAGTACAGGGTGGGTCAACAGACAAATGAGAAACTCCCAAACAATAAACACACAAGGAGTGTGCATCAGAAGTAGGTAGTTTGTGTCCACAATCAGAACACCGCTTAAACCCCGGACTACCTTTCTTATCTGCCATGACAGCAAATTAATTAATAGAAAAGGTACCAGCAATGGTACAAGAGAGTACCCGAAGGTATGAGAGGAAAAAGGAAAGGGATTTACAATGATGGTAAAGAGAGAATACCCTGCGGTAAAAGTGGTAAAGAAAGAAGCAGAGAAACCTGAAAAAATTATGTACGCTAGATGCGATAGGGTAAGAGACAATGAAATATGAACTTTTTTGACAGAAAAGTAATCTGAAAAACTATTAAACAGCAAATGACTGTACTTAGCTAAAGAGAAGTAGCTTGACACGACCGAATGGCAACGTGGCAAACGAAATCTGAGGTAACAGGGAGAGGGGATTGTGGGTAAGAGTTTAGCTCGAGAGTTTGAAGCTGATGCGAGCTTGGAAAATGGCCGGCTCGGTTCTGAGTTCGGAACGGATACCCATGCATAAGGAATGAACGAGGATTATCAGATCTCTACTTTCCTGAAGGGTATACGCTTGTAGGAAGCAATGAGTTAATATGGTTTAATGCGACTGCAGTGTTTGGCAACGGACAATGTGGCCATCATCTTTACATGATGACTTCACAATCTGAGGAGGTACATCCTCTCAGAAGGGCCACATTCCATGTAAGCACTGTGTGCAAAAGGAACTGAAGCTAATGGTTACATTTTCAGAAACATGGTGAAGACACAAACCATGTTTGTTTTTGACTTAATGTGTTATAATTTCACAACCTCTCTGACATAGATGTCTTTCCAGTCACAACAAACATGCACATTTGTGCATTTTTTTCCAAGGAGGTGAATATGTAGTGTATAAAATCATAAGTACATATTCTTTTGCAGTAGTATAGTGCTTACAGTTAAAAATATAAGTTTAATGCTACTAATGCTGTTTAGAATGGGAGCAAAGAAAATCACTGCTTCTTTGTTCTTGAAAATTATTCTTTTTCCGGCATTCTAAATGCTATTACTAAAAAAGAATGTAAAAGTATTACCCGGAATCATAACTTGGGACTCTGAAATTCGGTGTGTTACTGTTTTGTTACCTTTGCACCCAGAATTATGAGTTACGACCAGCTATAGTTTATAAATGATCCAAATTTGTTGCACAAAAATACTTTTTGCTAGAAAATATTAAATTGCTCAGAGATGTAATCTTGTATTAATTTTTTTTTTATTTTACATTTGTTGACCGGGCTAATCCAGCTTGATATATGTCCATTTTCAGCAGAGGCCCGGGGAGAAAACTCCACAAAACACATTATTATTTATATTACGTGACATTTTACAGATGCAGGTACATTACAGATTTTTGCAATTCTTTACATTTCCTTACATTTCTGCTTACAGAATCATAGTACATATATATATATGGATAGTCATACAAAGATATCTCTAATAACATTAGATTAATATATAAAAGCACACTCTCTTTATAGTTAACAGAAAAATAACTAGCTTATACAGGTATAGTGATTAGTACCCAGAGATAAGTGAGGTAGTTAGTCAGGGTTAGCACATGGGTATAACCAATGTGATTTAA
This sequence comes from Protopterus annectens, assembly GCF_019279795.1. Taxonomy (NCBI): domain Eukaryota; kingdom Metazoa; phylum Chordata; order Ceratodontiformes; family Protopteridae; genus Protopterus; species Protopterus annectens. The sequence goes on along the minus strand of NC_056733.1, from coordinate 1,103,214 downwards.
GGTATTGTTTCAGTTTGCTTTTAAATAGTGTTATTGAGGCAAGGGAGGTTAGGTCACTGGGGAGTGAGTTCCAAGTTTTACCCACGGTATTAGTGAACAAGGAGTCTCCAGCCATATTGTTAGTTTTACTTATTTGTACAAATTGTTTATTTGATGAGCATAGGGTCTTATTATAGGGGGTGATAAGGTTTGTAAGTATTGGTGTATTAGTAGGTTGATACAGGATCTTGTGGGCAACTGTTAATTGGTTAAATAGTAGTAGATTTGGCAACTCTAGCCATCCTAGTTGTTCAAGATTGTAACAATGATAGGTTCTGAAAGCAGACCCGGTTGCAAATCTGGCAATATTATTGTTGCAGATAGGCAGCGTGTTAAGGTTGTTTTTGCACAGTTTAGTATATATAGGGGAGGCATAGAGAAGGGTAGAGATTAAGTGGGTATGGGCAATAGTAGCCCTGGCTAGTGGAGTCAGAAAGGGTTTGATCCTGTAGAGGGATCCTAATTTTTTTGACTGTTTTTATAGTACTGTTAATATGGGAATCAAAGTTAAGGTTATCAATTAGTATCTCAAGAAGTTTTGTAGTAGGATCAGGAGATATGATAGTACCATTGCTTTGATATAACAGTAAAGTTAAGTGGGGAGGCCCTACAGGCAGGAGTGAATAGTAACAGTTTTATTTTTTGGGGTTCAAGATGAGGCATCGGTGTAGAAGCCATTTCTCGACTGTATTAAACACATTTTGGATTAGGGTCTGATGGAGAAGTGGCTGAGCATATTCACATGGAATCATCTGCGTATTGGATGCAGGTAGTTTGAGATATTACAGAATGTAGGTCATTTATAAAAATAGAAAATAGGAGAGGGGCTAATATGGAGCCTTGAGGGACACCAAGGGCAATTGGGAGGTGGGTAGATAAGTTGTTCTCCCATAGTACAGCCTGCTGTCTATTGTTTAAGTAGGATTGGAACCATTGTTTAGCCAGTGCATCTAGTGACAGGTTTTTGAGTATGTTTATGAGCAACTGGTGGTTAACCATATCGAAGGCTTTCGAGAGATCAGTAAAGAGGGCTGAGGATAGAGTGTCGTCATTGCGATTTTTGTTAATACAGTCAGAGAAGGATAAGAAGGCAGAGGTGGTGCTTTGAAATGGCCTAAAACCATGTTGGCTGTTAGCTAGTACGTTTTCTATTAGGTAGTTTAACAGTTGTTTATGAATGCATTTCTCCATGATTTTTGCCAGTGGAGATAATATAGCTATAGGTCTATAGTTTGATAATTCGTTGGAGTTACCACCTTTATGCAGGGGGATAATATGTGAAATTTTCCAGATTGATGGGATAGTTCCTTTAGTAATAGTTCTATTAATCAGGATGGAAATGGGGTAGGCTATTGCTTTTGCAGCTTTTTGCAGGTATTCTGCAGGTAGTAGATCGGCAGAGAGGGTGGTTGGTTTAAGTTTTTGAATAAGGGTGCAGACAAGGGATGTAAGAACAGATTGAAAGTGAAATGATGGGGGTGAGTTAGAGATAGAGGTGGTCCAAGATGAGATGTCAGGGGATAGTTGATTGGCAAGAGATTGAATGGTCTCTGTGAACAAAGTGTTAAAGGTATTGGCTGTTTGCTTGAGACTATCGTGATTAGAGTCTAATGGGGTGGGTGTGATGGAACGACCTGGGTGTAAGAGTTTAATGCTTGACCAGAACTTTTGTGGTTTGTTTTGGTGGGTTTGTGGAGTTGAAAGCAAGTTTCTTTTATCCAACAGTATGGCTTTTTTGTATCGTTTCTTAGCTGTCTAAACTTTAATTGATCTGCAGGGCTTTTAGTAGTACGCCAATTGGCCCAGACTTTTTCTAAGGAGGATTTTTTGTTTGGTTGTTTGAGAGCCATGGGGCAGGTTTAATCTTAGTGCTAATTGTACGTGTTAGTGCTTGGAAGTCTAAAATGGCTAAGAATTTAGTATTAAAGTATTTTACTGCTTCCTCTAGAGGTAGGTGTTTAAGGGGTGAACAATCACATGCCTTAAGTTCATTTTGAAAGATGTCGGGGTTAAAATTTATGTTGGTTCTTATTGTCCTATAGGTGGTTGGGCTTGGAATGTCACTGTTTTATTTGATTATGAAGGTGAGTGAATGGTCTCTTATATCTTTGAGGAGGGTCCCTACTTTGTAAGTTTGGTGGTGACTATTTATGAGAATCCATTCTAAGGTGCTTTCCTCGTTAAGTTTATTGGTCCTTGTGGGGGATGTAATGGTTTGAGTAAAACCATATAGGTTAATATGAGTAGTAGGCTGTTCAGAGGTACAGCTCCTCCAGTTGATATTAAAGTCACCCAGTACTATGGTTTCTTGGGGATAGTTGGTGGAAAGCCAGTTAAGGATACCCTCTAGGGTGTTAGAGTTATTGCCTGGGGGAAGGTAAACACCGATGATATAGCTGGATTTACATTTATTAAGCTGAAACTTGGAAATAAGGATTTCAGCATTACTAGTTGGAGGGGGTTTAGAGTCTATAGAGGTCACCTGTAATCCAGATTTGTATAGAATAGCCACTCCCCCACTTTTCTTAGCTTTACCGTCTAGTCTCAAGATATTGTATTTGGGCGGAATAACCTCATTGTCTTGTGTTGCTGGCTTGAGCCATGTTTCAGTGAAACATAGGATGTCAAATGAATGTACATCCATGAGAGCATGTAGGTGGGCAACTTTATTATTTATGTTCCGAATAGTGAGATGGGCTGTCAGTAGTGAGTTATGGGGTCTAGTGAGCAGTTATGTGTTAGCAGGGGTTGGGGTGTGGGGCTCTATGGTTGTGGTAGAATTTTGGCCGTGATTTGGTCTTGTATTCTCAGTGTAAGTTTTGGAAGTTTACATATTAGGTTCTGGAATTTCCTAGGTCTTGGGCTATAATATCTGATGCGGGTCAATCTATGATATTTTGCTGGTAGGTAGTTTGGTGTGCAGGGTATGTGTGTATGGCTATGAGAGACTGCATAATACGTTAATAGGCTCCATCAGTATGCCTACTTGGCCATTTAAGTGTGCCTGACTGCCAGCCTATGTTGTACTTGGTTCCCGTAAGGTTTCGCTATACAATTTTGTCTCAAAGTGGCCGAATGCAGTCCATGTCCAGATGGCACCATGGCTATATGCAAATACAGTCAGCAGAGGTTATTCTTGCTGACTAAGGAAATGCACAGGCATTTTGATAAACACTCCTACTTATGGCAAAAGTGTAAATGTACTTGAAGATGAGTATTGTTTGTGTACAAGTAGGAAGGCCAGTTACATGCATAAGATCCCATACACATTTGTGTATTATTGCAAGTCATAGAGATAAATGTAAAGGAGCCCAATTTGCACTCACAGCGCGTAAAGGACCTTGAATGTACATGATTAATCAGCAGCATCATATTATCCTGGCGTTACTGGAGTTAGGGCAACAAATTACTTGGGGAACTGCAGACTTTTTAAAGTAAGAAAAGCATGATAGAAGTATTGGAAATTAATGTGAAACAGTTCAAAATGATGCAAGTTTTTTGAGTTTTGAGTTCACTTCCAAAAGTATTTGTGTTATTCATGTGATGGGCATATTACAGTGGATTTTGTGAATACTGTAAACTGTCATTTGTAAATGGGAAATTATTACAGCATTGGTGGAAATGATTATTGATCAGTGAGACATTAATTTGCTTTGGTGTCAGTTACTGATTGTATATGCATTCATTCAGTTTTTTATTTTTATTTGTTAGGGTAGTGCACTGATCTCAGTGGACCATTTGCAGGCACAGCCTGGATGAATAGGATCACATAGGAAATGAACAAATCATATTTACAGATAGAAGAATGTGCTGCAACATTTAGTTGAAAAGGCAGTTTACAAAGTCAGAACATGGATGGAAAAATGGAATTGTGCTTATCAGAGATTTTTGGATAAGATGTAACTCATAATTTAGATGGTTTATGCTTCAGTGGTAGCAGCATGTCATTATGGAGAGAGGTATGAAAACATTACAAGAGGGAAATGAGAATAGTTTCAGGAAAGGATGAATTTTTACATGTTACTAATGCAGTGATTTAATTCAGAAGTACCGAAGTGGCAAGGATAAATGCTGGCTCAACGTGCGTCTTTACAGGGAGAAACTGGAGTGTCACTAACTGAGAATTGACAGTATTATGATTACAAGAAAGTGATGGGGGCTAAGGAAAGGATGGATCTGTTAAGGAACTGCTTTCTTTACAACCGTGATTGTGTTCATGATAGTGCAAACATTACTTCAGCATAACTACTTTTCTGGACTCTGCATTTGTATGTAATTATGGGGCTTGTGTCACTTAACGTTTTATCTTCTGAGGCTGGCAGATATGCTTTCACTGTGCATCAGAAGCTACCACTAGGTGTTTGAGTTTTTTGTTTACGAGTGTGGCATTTCATGGGCAGTAATGATACAGAACAAGGGATCAAGGCAGAGAAAGGACAACTCAAATAATTTGTATATAGTCAGGAACAGAAACGGCTAAGCTAGTGTTAAATGAAAGCATCTTTACAGATTTCAAAGTAGACAGAATAGGAGCAACTCCACTTTTTACAGTGAACCTGCAGACTGCATGCAAAAGCATGAAAATTTGACTGTAAATTGTAAGCGTGTGAATTAGCTTATACCATTTTACATAATTTCTCATTTGCATCTCATTATGATAATTTGCTTATGCTTATTTGCAGTCATCACACATTAACATAAGTGGCCTGTATCAATTGGGGCTTAGTTATGTTGATTCGCAGACAGTACAAATAGCCATAATTTGTTCTTACATGACCACGAATACAGCAGTTCATCTTAATTGTGTTTTATCAGAAGATAAAAATATTTTTATTTTACCAAGTAAGGAAACATTTTTGTTGTCTGTCATGTGAGATTTATACTCCATCAACAGCCTTAGGGGAACTGACATATGGTGCCTTTACATGTATCTAGCAAATCCAGCATTGCAGGAGCAGCTTTTTTTTTGTCACAGTCTAGCAATTGTATCCATTTTCAAGTTGAGGGCTATTTGACCACTGCTTGCAAGGTTGAATGAAACTAATGTCCAGAATGGGTACCAAGTCCTCAGCAGACCTCAGTTCTCCAGCCAAAGTAGTGTTTGTGTTGCTGCATACAGTGGGAGGTATCTGTAAACTACATTAGGGGAGCTTATACAGTGATGCTTAAACACATCTAATCTAGTGTTTCAGAGGGCTTTTGTTTGAGTCTGACACTGTCTAGGTTTCCATCCGGAGGCTGTTTGACTTCTGTTCAAAAGGCTGGGTAAAACTGATGCCTCTGTAGTAGTTTGTGCTCTTGACACCATCCCAGCAATGAGCACATATTTGGTGTGGCTCTAACCAATCTGCTGGTTGAGGAACAAGTGACCTACATCACCATGGGAGCCATTATGACTTCCTCATGAAAGTACACACTTCTTTTTTTTGGCTTTATGATCAAATGCCTGACCCTGAGCCTTTCGTCGCTGCCCCTCTTATGTGGTATTGTTGCACTGGACAGTCACATTTAATCTCCCCAAGCCCCAAGGTTAGGAACATCCATCTATCCCACATCAATTCATGCAGATGACTGAGTGCTAATCAACCTGTGATCACCTAGGATGTAATCAGGACAGCAGATTTGGCTGATGCGTGTTAATTAATGACTGTAATCTTCAGTGATTTGTCAAAATGTTGCAAATTTCATGAGGGACACACCAAGAATTTGAGGCAAATTCAGGGACATTTAAGAGGTGTGGTGTTGGCCATTACAGTTCTGTGACACCTTGCAGCCCTGGGTAGCACAGCATCCTTGTTCAGACAGATTTCTAATATCTTTTAACATTTAGGATTCTCAGAATAGCTGTCTGAATGAAATGTGATGGTTTTTTGCCCATGATTATCATCCTTCTACTACTGTTCCTTTCCTCGCCTTTCCTAAAAACCTGTCACTTTTCCAGTGTTTCTCAGGAATTTGTTTCCCACCACATAGATGTGCCCAATCTTAACCCTTCATACATCGATAAGTGTAATCAGTTAATTACCTTGTCTTCCTCAACTTATGTTCATGTTTGTATTTACTCCCTGTTGTCATGTTAAATTTGAGCCATACATTATATGGTTTTGGACAGTTTTTTTCAATCTGTTTCCATGTTATTTTGCTTCATTACCTGGTATTTTGATGAATGTAATCTCTGGATATTATAGTTCATTGTAAGTTAACTACCATAGTCCTTCCCTTTACAAATATAACTGAAGCTAATTTCTATAACTCCAAACAAAAGGTGGAAAAAAGAAGGAACTGGTACCAAAAAAACAGAGCCGTGCTCTGTTTTTTTGGTACCAGTTCCTTCTTTTTTCCACCTTTTGTGTTTGGAGTTCAGTTTTAAGTTTTTCATTACTTTGCTAATTTCTATAATTTACAATGTCCACAGCTAAGCACTTCCAGTTTTTGCATCACCCCATGCTTTATACACACAACCCAATGCTTCAGTAGTACAAGACATCATTTGGCATTGACAGTTGCTTGATATTTTTGGATGATATCCTTTGTAGTCTTAGTATTTGCCATCCTCTTTTCTTCCTTTGTTCAGCTGACCCCATCCTGACTGAATAACCACATTCTGTTAAGAATAAATAGTGTGTTTTTGTTTGTATACTGCACTTTCATCTGGCAGTCCTGTAATGTTCATGCAGTTATCTTTTTTTGAAAGCATGCCCACATGAATTAAGTTTGCAGAAACCTTACCAGATCCCCTTCCATTTGCTTATGCTGTTCCCAGTATTTGTGTGGAGATGGATGTTCTCTCTGTAGAATACACAAGCCAAGTTTTTCTTAAGAATTTCTTAGCAATAAGGGCATTTTGTTTTGTTTTATAACTGATGTCATTTCCTTTTCAGAGGCAATGTGGAAACATTATATTACATTTTGCCAAGAGAGACTGAAAAGGAAAACCAGTGCTCAAGAGCTTAAAGAGAAGGTAAAGGAGATAAAGCACACATTAATAGAGGTGTAGGAAGTAGTTTGTTTGCTTAAGTCCATTTCAATAGCATTCTTGTTTTCTTACATTATGATTTTGTGTTTGCAAGTATTTATATATGAATCATGTTATGTGTGTGTCCCTGGATACAACTTAAATATTTATTGAGTTAATCCCTTATTTCTGAAGATTTTTGACTATTTTCACTTGTACATCATAATATACCATACTAATCTTACCCCCATCATTTCTTTTCCATACTGGTAGCCTTTCCAACTGTACCCTATAATTTCTCGTCCCCCACTCGAGCAGTTTTCTGTCCCGGATATTGCTGCCTGGACTGTCACTCATTTGCCTGTAGTCAGCAGTCACAGTGTGTGTGTAATGGAAATTCACCTTTGAAGGTGACTTTCCCATTTTTTGTTTGATAGCCTATTGGCAGGGTAGGCATTTTGATCCTACCAGATTATCAAACTTCTGAAAATTTGAAATTCATATGGCTGAGACCATATGATTGAATTTTCAGAAGTTCAAGTGTTTTCAGTGGAGATCACTGTACAACTCATATCGGGAAATTTACCCTTTTCCTCACTGTAGTGTGACCTCAGAGTTGGTTTATTTAATTAGCAGGGGTATGGGGGGTGCAGCCACCCATGTTTGTGGTGCAGTGAGGCTTGCCCCCTCCCCCCGGCAAAAACATTAAAAAGGTTTGTTTTTTTAAACGTTAACACTTACAAAAAATTTGATCATATGGTCTCAGCCATATGAATTTTGAATTTTTGAATGTTCGATAATCTGATAGGGATCCAGGCATCTCCTTGACTTACAACCTAAGATTGTACCCCAACTCCGATGTAGGATATTGCAGGAAGAAATCCAACTGCTGTGGACTGTGTTTCATTTGTGTGACATTGGCAGAGTCAGTTTAACATATCTCTGGGTAATCACCATGTAATGTCATGTGAAGTTGTTCTATCTCACCGTTCATTCTTACAGATGGGTTCAGAGCTGATCCTTGGCTTCGAGTCGGCCTTCTACAAAGCTCGAGGCCAAGTCCCTATCCCATGATGCACCTTGAGTTACCTCATATCTAGTTTGTCGCTGCAGTAGATCGGAGGTTCCTCGCTTAGCTTGGGCCATTACAGTTTATCTTATTCTAATATTATCTAGCTAGTAGTGTTTTTTTTCTCTGCTATTAGAGTTAATCTTTAGTTCTTACAGCTTTTTTAGCTTATAATGATATTCCCTTTCCCTTTGGTGTGCCTTTTCATTATTATAGCTTTTGGCCTTTGTTTTTGTCTAATAGGCCTGTTATATTTAGATAGTTTAAATAAGTAGTTATTTTGTGTTTGTGTGCCTTTGAACAATGACGGTTTAGTCACAGTATTTGGTATTGTGTATGTATATATATATATATATCTATATAGATAGCTTATGTATTGTGGTTTGATTAGATAGTGTTTGTGTATTTTCATAGTGACAGTTAAGCCACAGCATATTTAGCCCATAGTTGTTTAGGGCTTATTTGACTAGTTTTAGGTGTGTCTAGTCCTTTTACAGTACAGTAGTTTTTTTCTAGATACTGTATAGTTGATTATGACTGACCAGGATAGAGATAAGCATCCCAAGTCAGGTTTTAAAAAGTGTCCAAAATGTGGACAGAAAATGTCTGTAATGGATAGCCATGTAAATTGCGTGTATTGTCTTGGAGCCTTGCACCTACAGGAAAGCTGCTCCATTTGCAATTCCTTTTCTTCTAGAGTTCTTCAGGAGAGAAAGAGAAAGCTTATAGATAGAGGACTGCTGAAATTGTCCTTTCAGGAAGCTTTGATTTACCAGGATAAGTTTAGTAAGTCTTCAGAGTCTTCCAAGACTTCTAGTTCATAAGTTAAAAAATCCAAGAAACCATCGACGTTTGCTCCACAGCTCCCGGAGCCGGTCCCCAGTCCTGGAACTGGTATCCGAGTTACTAAAATCTCCAGTACTTCAATCAGTGCCTCCTTCCATCCAGTCATCTCAGTCCTCGATTAGCCTTTCCGATTTGGATGTGGATCGTGTGATGCAGAAGTTGCTACAGGAACCGGCGTTTGCGAAAATTTTATCGGCTCCAACCCAAGCGGTTTCAGAACTGAAGATTGCCTTGCCATCAACTTCATTTCCTCCTCCGAGCTATACTGGTCTTTTGGAACTGGAGGAGTTGGACCTGATGGTTGTTGAGCCTTCGGAACCGACGCCTATTCCAGTGTCATCAGTTCCGTGTACACTGACTTCCTCGGTACCGATCAAGGAGTCTAGGAGCCCGACACTCTCCAGTCGGGTCCGGGGAGGATTGTTGGACTGACTTGTCTGTTCCGACTTTGCCTCTTGGGGCTTCGGCTTGGATGAGCTCGGTTCATACCTGTAGTTCGGAGCCTACTGTCCCGGTGCTGAGGGGATCGATGGTTTTCTCAAACCAGCAGTCCCTTCTCATCGGAGCAGAGTTGCCTTTGAAGCCATGAGGAGAGCGATGTCTCCCAAAACATCTACAACTTCAGAACCAACTTCCTCCTCCCCAAATGCACCTGTGTCCAATTCTGCCTCACAGATTCTGTTTAAGCGTAGAGACCCTGAGCCTCAGGAAGCCCCACTGGGTGGCCTCTGCTGTTCCGAGACTTCACCAGAAGTTCCCACTGATGAGGTTCCCAGGAAGAGAATCTGCAAGAGGAAGCATGTAGACTCCCCACAGGAGTCTCGCACGTTAGACACCGACTTAGATGAATCAAAAGGGTTCCCACAGTCCCCCTCTGAAGATATCTAATTTGGTGAGATATTAGAAATTGTTAGGCAGAGGGGTGGCTGGCAGTCCACCAACCCTACTGAAGCTGAGTCTGTTCTCCTGAAGGCTTTCGGGTCTCAACCCTCCAACTCCTGGGTGTTTCCGCCCTTGGAGTTAGTCTCACGAAGGGCATGGGAGTCTCCGGACACCATGGAGCCTGTCCCTACGAGGCCCAATAAATTTATTTCTGCCCCCCAGGAAAAGTCTTTTCTTACCAAGGGAGTGCCAGTTGATGCAGCAGCCACCAAAAAGGAGATGTAGGAAACTTCCTCCTCTATCCATCCTCCTAACAGGAATTATAGAATCATGGTTAGATATGGGAAGCGCACGTATAGTTCAGCGACTTTTGTCTTGCGTTCACTGAAATATCTCACTCATTTTACGAGACTGCAAAGAGATCTCCTAAAAGAGCTTGGAGATGCTCTTCAGGGTACAGTAGCTGCAGGATCTTCTGACGAAGTCACTTCTCAGCTTGCTACCCTCAATTCCATAGTGAACTCATCCATGCTTCTCATTTCATATGCAGCTGATGGAACAAGTAGGGCAGCGGGTATAGGAATTGCTCTCCGGAGACATTCCTGGATGTGCTTGTGTTCCTTCGCAGAGCCCTTTAAGTCATCTTTTGTCAGCACCCCTTTTGATGGCTCGTCCCTTTTCAGGCCCAAAGTTAAGGAAACTTTGACCAGGTGTGAGCAGGAAGGAAAGACTCTGTCTGCCATCGGAGTCTGTTTTCCCACCCCTACCAGACCCTACCCCAAGGGTCAAAAGGGAGGAAAGATGTGGTTCCAAAAAGCACAAGAAGCCTTTCTGGACACAGGTGGTGAACCCCCCTCCAGGGGCAGAGGAGGGGGCAATAATGGAAGATGCCACCTCGCGGCAGAGGGGATCCGCAAAACCAGGGCAACAGAGTCCAGTTCTTTGGGAAGCCTTACCAGCGCTCCTGAAAGGAGACTTGACTGTCCTGCTCTGGAGGCAGTCGGGGGTCGCATATCTTTGTATCCAGACACCTGGCTCAAAATAACAAATGACAACTGGGTACAAAGTATAGATTCCAGAGGATATTTTCATTCCTTTTGCCACTCCCCCTCCATTGACAACAAAAATCCCGGACGTTCCACCCAGTTACAGGGAATTAACAGCAGTAGAGGACCAAACGTTGCTAAGAAAGAGTCATCCAACCAGTCCCAGCAGACCAGACAGGCTCCGGAATTTACTCAAGATTTTTTTTAGTTCCAAAAAAGACAGGGGACTGGAGTCTATTTTGGACCTCAACAGACTAAACAGATCTGTCAAGAAAGAGAAGTTCCGGATGGTAACGCTTCAGTTGATACTTCCCTTCTTAGGGAAAAACAATTGGATGTGCTCGATAGAGCGACAGTATGCGTACTACCATATAAAAATTGTCAGACCATCCAGGGATCATCAGCGCTTCTGGCTGGGAGCCAGTCATTACCAGTTTTGAGCCCTGAAGTTTGGTCTCACTACAGCCCCCAGATTGTTCACCAAATGTTTGGCGGTGATCACGGCTCACCTAAGGCGTTTAGGATTCCATGTGTTTCCATACCTAGACGATTGGCTCCTCACTGCCACCACCAGGCATCAGCTAATATAAGCCAGCGACACCACTCTTTATCTCTGCAATCATCTGGGCATTACAATAAATTCAGAAAAATCTGCCTTGTCGCTATTGCAACATATCGTTCTTATCGGAGCAGAATTGGACACCACCACCACCACCACTTTAAGACTTCCAGCAGAAAGAGTTTTACTACTTTGTCAGCAGGTCTCACAATATCATATCCAAGGCTTCAGCATCAGAAGTGCTAAAATTGTTAGGCATGATGGCAGCTGCAATACTAGCGATACTGTTGGGTTGCATGCACATGCGGATCCTGCAGTGGCTGTTATTCACTCAATGGTTTTACCAAGAGCTTCCAGTGTTGCATCTGATAATGATCACAAACTCATGTAAAAAGGATCTTCAGTGGTGGTTGACCTCTCCATGTAACGATAGGTCGTCCTTTTATTCTACCAGCACCAGCAGCCACAGTGACCACGGACACTTCCCTGATAGAGTGGAGGGGGCACATTTTCAGGGAAGAACAGCCCAAGGCACATGGATCGAACAGGAGACACATCTGCATATCAGTGTCCTGGAGATGAGAGCAGTACTTCTGGCATTGCAGTACCTCCAGGGCTCTTCCTCTGGGAACAATTGTGATTCAGACGGACAACATGTCGGTGGTCTGGTACTTGAACAAACAAGGAGGAACCAGGTCCTATCCCCTTTGTTGCGAGGCCCTAAGAGTATGGCAGTGGGCTACATCCACCCAGCACTTTCTGTTAGCAACACACATCCCGGGGAAATCCAACATGATAGCAGACAAACTGAGCAGTGCAATTTTGTTGCCTCTCGAATGGTCCCTCAAGAAAGAGAGAACGGAGAGAATTTTCCACAGGTGGGGCCAGTCTTGCTACGACCTTTTTGCCAACCACATGAACACAAAATGCAGAAGCTACTTTCCCTTGATTCATCCTCCGGGAGAAGCCCCAAGGGACGCAATCGTACACGATTGGCCTCCGGGTCTCCTCTATGCATTCCCACCAATTCCCTTGATACCCAAAGTACTGCAGAAAGCAAAAGCCCTGGGAAGGACCATCATTCTAATAGCCCCTCATTGGCCTCATCAGATTTGGTTCCCCATTCTTCGACTTCATCTTTTGGAAGAGCCTTGGATTCTGGATCCAGTTCCAGACCTTCTCACGCATTCGTCAGTAGCTCTTCATCCCTCTCCTCAGTCCCTGAAATTGACAGCTCCAGTTCCCAACATAGCCAGGTTCCTTAACCTCTCAAACAAAGCACAACATATATTGATATCTTCTGTTAAGTCCTTGACTTGGAAGCTATACCATAGCAAGTGGAGAAGATTTTCTCTATGGGCTTCTCAAAATAATATCGATCCCTACCAAGCCCCTATTTCCCCATATTAGAGTTTTTGACTATGCTTTTTAATAAAGGAGTGGCAGCAGCAACAGTTCAGGTACAACTTGCCGCTATCTCTAAGTTTCACCTTGGCTTTGAAGGATTAAACATTATGTCACACAAACTATCCAAAACCTTTCTCAAAGGGACCTTTCATCTCAGACCACCTGTAAAATCTCTTTATACTCCATGGAATCTAAATTTTATGCTTTCACACATTATTCTCCCCACCTTTCGAACCAGCTTCCTCATGTGATTTGAAGTATTTGTCATGGAAGACTAACTTTTTAGTAGCCGTCACTTTTGCCCGTAGTGTCAGAGCTTCAGGCCCTTGTCTATGAAGCCTCCTTATTTGATTTTCCATGCTGACAATGTCCCTGCGAACAAATCAGTCATTTCTCCCCAAAGTTTGTACTGAAACTAACCTTAACCAGGTCATAAATTTGCCAGTGTTCTTTCACAAACACACCAACAACTTTGTGTTCATAGACGGCTCAGATTTTACCTCGATAGAACAAAAGAGTTCAGAAAATCAGAACAGCTTTTTGTTTCCTTTACAGATTTCAAAAAAGGTATGCCAGTGGCAAAAACAACACTGACTAAATGGTTATCTGATTGCATCACATTTACTTATTCAACTGCTAATCTACCTTTGCAACACAAAATTAAGATTCATTCTACCAGAGCAGTGTTCACATCTTCTGCCTTTTCTGCCAGGCTTCCTATAGACAACATTTGTGCAGCAGCCACTTGGTCAAGACCTCCTACCTTTATCACTCATTGCAAAGTTGACAAGGCCTCCAGGGACAGGGCTTCATTTGGGTCTACTGTCCTGAAAAACATGCTCCCGTGAGCCACTCAAGAAAGATGGTGCTTGGGACTCTACCCATCTGTAAGAATGAATGGTGAGATAGAACAACTTCACATAAAGAAGTTATGTACTCACCATAACTTTCCATCTGAGTTGTTCATCTTGCCTTCATTCTTACTTCCCACCCTCCTACCCCCTCCAGGGTTTTTCGAGAACCGAGATACTAGCTTATCCTGGTTGCTTAATCTTTCTATGGGTTTTTCCCCTAAAGAGTGATAGAATGGCACATGGTATTAGACGCAGCAAACAAGATCTGAGGTAACTCAAGGTGCATCATGGGATAGGGACTTGGCCTTGAGCTATCTGAAGACCTCAAGCTGTGTAGAAGGCTGACTTGGAGCCGAGGATCGGCTCCAAACCCATCTGTAAGAATGAAGGCGAGATGAACAAGTCACATGTAACGTTATGGTGAGTACATAACTTATTTTTATGTAGCTTTAATTGTGACAGCAGAGGGATGAGGGTTACGTCCAGCTTTCTGTGGATGCAACACTGCTATTGATACATTGTGTTACTTGACATAGTTTGGGAAACCCTACCCTTCTGCAGCTTCTACCGCTAATCAGTGGTGTACTCTGATCACAACTGTTGATAACAGGCTTGCATTTTTCACCATAGTAATGACCTGCGTTATAGTAATCTCATTTGGTGATTAAACTTCTGTTGTTGTAGCATTGTAACAACTGAGTGCATATTTCTGATTTTGTGCTCAAATTCTGTATCTTTGTGGAACAGATGCAGTGTTGTACTCTGTTTTATTACTACTGTATTGTTAGTACTTGAAAGTGGTCTCCCTGGAGGATGAAATAAACAGGAATAAAATATCTTGACAGGATCACTGTGGCCAGATCAGGAAACGAACAGTAGAAAATTTGGACAAGGGTCTGTGTATGGTGGGGTTCTTTGTCCTGGTGTACAGAAATCCTGGAATTAAGTACCAGCGATATAGCGAGTGCAGCCCCCTACATGAAAGCTTTTACTCCATAAAAACATGCTAGTTTATGCAACTTTCCATAATATACATTTGACCATTTTTGAGGCTGTTTTTCATTTGGAAGCTTGATGTTAGCCAGATATTCTAGACCTAGAGTAAACAAGTATATTTGAGGCATCTGACTTTGCAGGCTACCAGTCGTCACCATTAATATCTGCAGCAATGTATGGCCTTGAGCAACTCTATCGTTGTGCCCATTGAGGTGATTGGTGTTATTACTTGTGTACCCTTTTCTCTTGTCCTTGTCAGTTAGGAGCTCCAAGCTGTAGTATAACTTCACTTTCAAGACATTGACCCTGTCATTTCCTGGACCAGTTGATAAATATGCTTATGTAGTAGCTCAGTGGTGTGTACCCATCAGGCTATACATTGGTATTTTTGCCATCAGACCATTAATGAATGTACAAGTATCCATTCAAACCTCATAACAGCATACCCTTCAGCCCTGTTGTCTCACTTCATTTTTACAACTTTGAGGTGGATCTTAACATGGAAGATTTATTATCAGAAGAATGGCAAAAGTCATACAAAAGTCATGCATTTCAGTTCATTTGTTCTGATGTCTTTTCTGTGGCCATTCTGTACTTTTTGGAAATGCATTGCATCTTTCCAGGGACCACAGTGTCACATACGAGATCTCTGCTCCTAGTGAGCACTTGGCTATGGGAGATGGCTCTGCTTACTTGGACCTTATTTCAGTAAATAATTTGAAAACCTTCTGTAAATTAACATGACTGTCCAGTGAGTGTCCTTTTTCAGAAACTGTTGACATTTCCTTACAGTAACCTGCAGACTCCCATTTTACAATTAAGCATATCATTTTCTCATATGGGGCTCACCTTGGATCTCAGCATTTTGAGTAAGATCCCGTTTAGGAGTTTAATTCAGAATTGTGTTACATTTATCGTACAGGATTCACTTTACATTTTTTTAATGAGGTCTATATTTCACATTGTACATATTTTAGGTCTCCTTTTCCATTGGTCGGTTTAGAGACAGAGGGATGATGTGCTGTTCTTTACTTCTTTATTTGGTGGTTGTGGTTAATGAACTGTTTGCAGTACAAATTCTGTATTGGGTAATTTTAATTTAATATATGCTGAGCTAGGCAGTATTTTGATGCAGTGAGTAGTACTTCCACATCACAGCAATAGGTCTTTCACTTTGATTTTTGGCTGGAGTACCGTCTGTGTGTGATTCTACATATTCTACCTGTATCTACTCCAAGTGTTCTGGTTTCCTCGCAGTGATATGCAGATATGTTAATTTGCATTATCCGGGCTGCCAGTAGGTGTGTATGTAGTGCATGTGTGGGTGGGAGTGTGTACTGTTCGATAGGTCGGCACCTTTTCCAAAATGAGTTTTACTGCCTTTTTCCTTTGCTGAGATGGGTAATTTGGGAATATCGTTGTCAAAGAATACTTTTGTAAGAAATAAGTTTGTATAACTTCTATAGTAATGAGCAATATGGTGAGCAGAAGATCCAAAGAAATCAGTTGGAATGTTGACGTCCTAGAAGTTTATGCCACATCCCTCCTCCTTCTTTGTATGCATTGTTAAGCTTCTTGACATGACAGTATCAGAGTGTAGTGAAATATGATGAGCCATATTGAAGAAATATATTTCCTGTCAGTAGTTTGCTTGGAATTACAGAAATATAAATGTCACAGTGGAATACTTTTCCTAGAAGGAATTTTAGCTGAATACTAGAAGGTAACTTACTTTTCATTGCAAGTGAGTTATCTGAAAAGTCTGAAGATTATCTCTTGCTGAGGAAGAACCCTTAAACATATTTAATTATTTTATTTTTCTTGATGAGGAAAAGACAAAAATGGCAGCACATAGAAAAAAATCTGTAGTTGTTACCAGCTTAGAAAGAATTTGCCATTTGCTCTTTTCCAGACTAAAAGGTTCTACAGATGCTCATACTGTTGAAGTATGAAGACAAAGATTGTGAATTTGCTGAGCTGCATGAATCTGTAATAAGATACACAATTTGTGATCTAAGAAGTGATGAAACAAGGGCATAACTTTTAGGACAAACCTGACCTTATTTAAAGTTATGGATATTTGCAGAGAAAATGAAATTAGTAGTGCACAATTAAAAATAAATAAATAAAACATAAGCCAAATGAAAAAACAAAATGAGAACTAAAGCAGGATGTGTTCTAACATCAGGGGGTGTGTAAGAGAATCATATTAGAAAAGGGTCCAAAAGAGACCAGCCTGGTCACAAACTTTTATTGAAGCTTGCAAGTTAGTGTTGCTGTAAAAATGAAGTAAGAGTTGTCCTTTAAGCAAGCTTGCAGAATCTGTGTTAGAGAATGACACTTCTCTAAAATGTATAAGTTGCTAAACAGAGTTATTCAAAAGAATGTTTACATTGTTAAACAGGAATTTTAACTTGAACTTATTTCAAATGTAGAAGTGGGAAGACTTGATATATTAAAATATGTAGATTTTTTCTGAAGTATCAAAATCGCTAAGGACTGCAGGGATCACTTTTGGGAAGTAATGCTGAGTGAGAATTTATGATGTAGATTATAGACTTTCATCTTGATAGAGGTGCTGAAGGTAATTTTTGTGTAAGAAAAACTTGTAAAATGCAAGAGCAAGATTGCTCTGAACAGGGAGTTGTGTATGAAGTGCTGACTTATTTTGGCCTCCTCATGGCACCACTGGGTCAAAAACTACTGACATTTTTTTTATACAGAACTAGGAAATTCAGTCTTATTTTTCCTGATGCTGGTATAGGTTCATAGGCTCATACTAGGCTATCTGCCCTAGGGCATTTATAAGCCTAGCCAGAGTGTGTTTGGCTTTCGCCACCCATTTTAAATTAATTTTGCTATGCCCTTTTTCGAGGTTAGTATACTGTGCCTCTGTCTAACAGTGACACAGAAGTGATACCCGGGGTAAACCTACGATCCCCCATCCACTCATCAAGATTCCTTTTGAAGAGAGTCAATGAGGGACTCTGCCTAACCTGGACTGGGATTTTATTCCAGAGTGAAGGGAGCCTCTGGGTTATGAATCTGTCCCTCCAGCATGTCCTATTTATTTCAGTGCTGAGGTTCAAGTCTCTGGAGCGCGTAGCTCGATGGGATTTGGATTTTCTGAGGTGCAGCATGTCCATTAATTCCGGGTTGAACATGGCTTTATACGTCAGACACAGATCGCCTCTGAGCAGGCGGTATGCCACTGAGTAGAGTTGGAGTTTCTTTAACCGGGTAGCATATGGCATCTATTTGAGCCCTTTGATCCTCTTGGTGAGGTAGTTTTGGGGTCTTTCCAGTTGCTGCAGGTAGGTGTCTGGTAAGGTACATCCCAAAAGGGGCATTGTACTCAATTATGGGCCTGATGAGGGATGAGTAAAGAGGCATGATGACCTCCCCTGATCTAGATGTGAATCCCTTAATGATTAGGTGGGCTATATAAAATGTTTTTCTAACCACTTTGACCACGTGGTTGTCAAATGAGAGATTGCTATCAACTTGGGTCCCCAGGTCCCTAATTACTTCTTCCGTACTTAATGGATTGCTACTTATGTGGTAATTTGTGGGCACTTTGTTTTTGCCAAAGGGGATGACTATACACTTTTTGGCGTTTAGCTTGAGGCCATGGCTCTGGCACCAGTTGTCTGTTTCTATGAGGCCCTTTTGGAGGATGCTTGTGTTGGCTGGAGAGTCGATTATGGCACCCAGTTTGCAGTCATCTGCGAACTTGGTCAGCCACAGTCCTTCCATGTTGGCCTGTACCTCTGAGAAATATATACCGAACAAGAGAGGTCCCAGGACTGAGCCTTGTGGGACGCTACTTGTAACTGGTTTGGAGTCTGACATGGCTCCAGCAATTCTAACCATGTGGGTTCTGTCCTTGAGCCAGTTTGCAACCCATCTAGTGACATAGGGGTTTATATTAAGCTGGTGAGCTTATCTATAATGCCCGAGGTGGGGTATTGTATCGAAGGCTTTTGCGAGGTCCAGGTAGGCTGTGTGGCCCACCTTCCCCTCGTTAATGGCCTTGGTGACTGTTTCAATTAAATCGACCAGGTTTAAGAGGCAGGATCTGCCCTTAACAAAGCCAAACTGGGTAGGATCCAGTGTCTGTAGGTCCCAAATATCTTTATTTATAAGGTCCATGATGATCCTTTCCATGGCTTTGCAGACCAAGCTAGTCAGGCTTATGGGGCAATAGTTTCCAGGATCCGTTGAGGCACCACGTTTGTGGAGAGGGATCACCGTTGCTGTACGCCACTCTTTGGGTACATATCCTGTAGTAAGGCTGAGATTGAGCAGTAGTTTTATGTTTGGGTTTAGCTCTTCTTGGAGGTCATGTAGGACGCAGCCTGGGACACCGTCTGGTCCCATTGATGCTGTGTTTTTTGCTTGGGAGAAGGGCGGCTCTTACCTGAGCATCTGAGATGTCAGGGGGGCAGCACTCTGCTGGGATAGATATTTGCCCTTTGGTGGGAGGGAGAAGTTTGCTGAACCTGTCAGCTAGGATGTTGGCAATGTCTGTGGGTTCGGTGTATATTTTGTCATTTTGGACTAATTCTGAGCATATCTGGGAATTCCCACCCAGGTTCCTAACATAACTAAAGAAAGCCTTGTGATTATCCTTAGTGGTCCTGTGCAATTTTTCTCTCGAAGCTGGCCTTAGACGATTTTTATGAGTGCCCGTAGTTTTTTGCTAATACTGATCAGAGATGCCTTCCCTTTTTGGGATTTTGCTCTATCGTGTAGTAGCTTCCTCCTTCTATTGTATAGTTTGTTTATGGCTGGGGTCCACCAGACAGGACGTCTGCCTTTGGAGCATTGGGTCTTGGTTTTATTTGGGATTGCATGATCCATGCATTCCTGAAGGTGTTCATAGAATGCATTTATAAAGGATTCTGCGGTCTGGGCCATATTTTCCACAGGCCCGGGGGCTTTGAAGGATTCCACCTCAGTTTTGAGGAGTGTGAAATTTGCTTTAGAGAAGGTTTTCACTGTGTTTTTTTGGGCAGGGGGTGGGGTCGGGATGTGAATATCCAGTGAGATTAGTTTATGGTCTAATCTTACCAATGAGGGATACACTTCTGGTCTGGAGCACAGAGTCCCCATGTTGGTGATGATCAGGTCCAGTATGTTTTCCCCTCTTGTGGGAGTGGTAACAAGTTATTCTATAGCATTTGAGTTTATAAATTCTAGGAACCTTTGGGCTAGGGTGTTGGAGCTAGAGTAATGCTCCCAGTCTATGTTTGGGTAGTTGAAGTCACCCAATATAATGGTGTTTGGAGAGACCTTCATATTTTCCAGTGTTCTCAGGAAGGCCGAGTGGAGTTCCTGGGTTTGGGACGGTGGTCTGTAGCAGGCTATAAACTGGAAGGCAGTTTTACCCACTGTTAGTTGTACATGGGTAGTCTCTGATGCTTCGTGCTGTGCCACCAACCTGGAGGTGTGGGTATCTTTGACGAATATTGATACTCCCCCTCCTTTTGTGGTTCGGTCCAAGATTTGGGGCCGAAAAGCATGGTATGAGGTATAACCTGGTAGTGCTGGGGCTCTCTTGGGAGCCTTGAACCAGGTTTCTGTTACTGCACAGATATCGATGTTCTCCATGCTAAGGAGAGTTTCGAGTGCATGCATCTTGAGGTTTAGACTTTTGGCGTTGAGTAGCACTACTCTTAGTTTCTTATCCCTTGTGATACCTATGGAGGTGGGTTTGTCTTTTGAGCCTTGCCTAAAAAAGGCACTATGGGGGTAGCAAGAGCCTTTGCCAATATCCGAAAGCCCAGGGGTGGATAGGTGCAAGCCGTCCCTAGCGAAGCATTGTGGCTTGTCGAGCATGTCATCCCAGGCTGACAGGCATTGGATCCCCTTTGAATGGCACCAATACTTAAGCCAGTTGTTGAAATTGATCATCTTGTCTTCATATTGTGGCATCATTCTTGGTGAGGGTAAGATGCTACTCAAGGTCAGGGTCATACCGGCCTGGGCTATATGCTCAGAGAGCTCCTCTATGTCTCTTTTCATGTAGTCCAGGGAGGTACGTCTCAGGTCATTCACACCAGCATGGACAATGACGGAGTCATATTTGTACTTGCCTTGGAGTGACCAGAGTGCTTGTGTTATGTGGTGGATCCTAGTGCCCGACAGGCAGCTCACCGTGACCTTCTCCTTGTTCAGCCTGGTGAGCGGAACGTCAGTGTGCCTGACGATAGAGTCCCCTATTACAAGTGTATCAGGTGTGTTGTTTAGCCTTAAGGGCTGTGACTGTTCGGCACACTGGCTTTGTGAGCTATGTGTTGCACGTGTTTTGTTTTGGGTGTTTGGGCTTGAGTAAAGATAGGACTGGTAAAATAATTCACAGCGTAAAAGCAGACTGAATGCATTTTGCACTGGTCCAGAGACATTGGGCATACAGTGTAGGAATACATACACATAA
The DNA here is from genome assembly GCF_019279795.1 of Protopterus annectens. Lineage (NCBI taxonomy): Eukaryota > Metazoa > Chordata > Ceratodontiformes > Protopteridae > Protopterus > Protopterus annectens. Next base: position 1,082,122 of record NC_056733.1, on the reverse strand, counting down.
AATATAATGCAGTGCCTAGTGGTACATGCTTCTAGAAAAGTACCTGCTCTACTCAGAATTAAATATGAACAGGATGTGAAGATGTCATTAAGAAAGTCATAACCAACAGAATGAGTAAATAGTCTGGACACACATAAAGAAAGACACGATTTGTCTTTTCTATCAACCTGTTGGTGTGAATTGAATTATGTAGATTGATTAAAAGAGAGTATTACCCATTGTTTGCAATTAGCATTTAGCACTCCCAAAACCATTTTAAGTTTACCTTAGTGCTAGATGCATACAAATGTTTCTCTTTCTGATGAGCAAAGCTCTAGATGGTGTAAATTTAATGCACTGTTAGGAATGTATAGCTTCCCTAAACTCCTTTTTGACATTTCATCAACACCAGAGATGGTCCAAAGAATTGTTGGTGACATGGAAGATGTTATAAGCATAACTGATGATCTATTAGTGTGGAGGTTAAACACAGAAGGTGCATGACAAGAAACTAATAAAGCTGCAAAATCTGTTATGACAACATAATTTCAAGCTTAATATGAACAAATGTTGAGTCATATTCTAATGCAAGAAAGCATGAAATCTGACCTCGAAGAAATCCATGCACTTGTACTTTTGCCAAGGCCAGAATTCAAAGGTTTCTAGGAATGGTGCATTGTCTCTCAAAGTGTTTACCTAATATGTGTAGATAACTCTGTCCCTAGGGAAAGTGTTAGAACATATTGTAGCATGGGAATGGCTTTGTAAAAAGTTAAGAGAGTTTTGAAGTGTTGAAAAAATAATTGCAGCAATCCAACACCAAAATACCATAATGTAAGTCACTAGTCCTGCAAATAACTGCCAGTCAGAACTGTGTAAGAGCTGGGATCTTACAAGGTAATAGTTATCTGTTTATCAAGAGCATTTATAAATGCCCTTTAGTGTGGCAAGATAAATCCCTGCTTGCTGTCAAAATTACCCGAGTTTGATTAGTGTCAGGTTGCCATAAGGGTGGGGCAGGAGTATAAGTGTTAGCAGCCAGTGCTAGCCTGCCCATCCTGAGGTACTGCAGGGTGCAGCTGAGAATTGGATCATAGTGACCAAGTACTGCACATATGCCAGGAAGCATGACATGGAGGTATACCTCCCTGCTGAGCACTAACAATAGTATAAGCCAGTAGCCGTCCTGAGGAGGAGTTGGAACAGCTAGGGGAGTCCTTACATGTCTTTGACAATCTAGCTTGCCTTGACTGTCATCTTAAAGGGGAGCAGGTGGGCTGATATGTCTTATGGCCTCATCCAAGAAAAACTGGATTATAGGGCTCTTGCTTCCATTGGAAACAGAGTGGTATAGCTGTCACCCTTCATAGGAGGAATGAATGAGCTGATTTAGGAATGGAAAAGGGTGCCTTCTTGGCAGGTTGCAGGAGTTGAAACAATCAGGTATTTAGTGATGTACAAAACAGATATACTTGGAAAGAAGATGAACTTTTAGCAGTACTGTTTGGTTGTTGAGAAATTCTATGAATATGTGTATAGTAAAGAAATTCATTAGAAGTAAATTGTAAACCCTTGGGAGGCATTTTTTGGAAATCTTAGTTTTAAAGCACCTCTGAGATTGCAAAGGATGTTATTTAGTCTAAAGATGTATGATTTGAAAGTGAAATACAGGCTGGAACTACAAATAGCAGATACATCAGGTTGAGGATTTTTACCAGAGAAGAACAAATGCATGCAGAAAGAATAATAAGAGATATATTGAGTAATACCACAGTTACCAGTAACAGAAGATGACGTAAAAAGAATCTCATGGATAGACAAATACTGACTTAGAAATGTCGTTAATGAAGATGTTACAGTGAAAGTAAGGCCTGTCCAAAAGTCATCAGTAAAGACAGAAATGTGTTTTTTTCTTTTTCAAGAAAAATAAATTCTGCTGTGGTTCTCATGTTGAAATGCTAGATGTTCTTTGTATTGGTCAATGTTGCATGAAGTTAACGCTTGGAGTTTCCTTCCTAATGAGCATGAACAAAGCAAAGCTTGTACCACTGCCTTAGCAGGGGGACCTCTTCGTTCAGAATAAGAGTTCACTCTTGCATTCAAACCTGAAAACCTTAAAACTGACAGCTAGGATGGTTTAACACTGAAACTTTTAGGTACATATTTACCAAGTGAGTTGTTGCTGCCTTGAAAAAGGATGTTCATCGTGTGACACTGCTGTAGTCATTGCACTTGGGTTATCCTGCCGTCAGGCAGTTCCCCAGCCAGCCTGAGTTCCAAAGTCTTGGTCCGGCATCGGATGCTATCGCCTCCTCCCTGACGTCAGTGCGACAGGGGTATATAAGATGCAGCCGACGCCATTTTCTTCAGTCTTTCTTGCCGTGTGGTGCCCGAAGCAAAAGCAGTTTGTAAGTGCCGGTCGGCCTACTCCTGAGATTTTCATTCCGGATCCAGAACCAAAGTCTTCTACAAAGCTAAGTACCCCGTTGGGGAAACTTTTTCTTGCCTCAGACCGATGTCAGTAAAAGTTAATAACTGTATTTCTTGTGGGAAGCAAATACCTCATAAGAATTTCCATTCTAATTGTATCCCATGCCTAGGCCCAGACCACGACGTTACTGGTTGTCGGTTTTGTGCTAGGTTTAATAAGCGCACTATTAAACATCGGTTTGATTTTGCCCGACATTACTTTGGTAGAAAATTTAATTATACCATGCCGTTGGAACTTCATAAAAAGCGCACAGACAAGGACAGGCATCCGAGGCCCAAAACTGACAAAGCCTCTTCTAGGCCAGTCACCGGTTCTCCGGTTTTCAGTGAGGCGCCTTCGCAGCCCCTGACGACCGCTTCTGCAGAACCACAGGCCGCCTCCGACCTTAACGTGGAGATGGTTGGGCCTTCGGATGCACTAGCTTTTCAGCAGACTGAAACCGATCCTGCAGAGAGATCCGGAGTACCTGAGCTACCCGCAGCTTCAGAGGGTGTCTTCATACCTACACAGCTAAGCATTAAACCCTCTTCTAAGTCAAAGCCACCTTTAAAAACTAAGAAACATGTACAGCATTCTCCAGGACAGGCCTCCATGCCTAACTAACAAATGATCAAAATGGCCGAAGACCTAATCACTCTGATCAGGGTTTCCCATCCCCCACCTGATAAAAGGCCTAGACAGGATGCAGATTATGATTCATCCGACCAGGGGTCCATTTCCTCAGATTCATCCTCAGACGTGGGATATTCTTTACCCCCTTATGAGGATTCTGATGCTGAGGAATCTATTCCATCAGCCTCTCCGCCTGAGGACTACTTCTTTGGGGAAACTTTACATACCATGAGGGAGCATTTCCACTGGGAAGGCCAGGATTATTCAGAATCCAAGAAAAGGCTCAGAGACTTCCTATTATTACCTCAACACAGACCCCTGGCTATTCCGCCAGTGCTAGATATTGTGGATGATGTGTACACTGAATCCAGCTTAAATCCTGATTCCTTACCTCCAGCTCCACTTAACCGGACAGATATTACAGAGTCCCTGACTCTCACAAATTTCTGTATAAAAGCCCTGTTGCTGATCCTGAAAGTATTTCTCAGGGATCCAAAGGGGTTAAGGCCTCATCAGCAAAGAACCCAGTTCCCTCTGACAGAGATTCCAGAGCAGTAGACAGATGGGGAAAGAAAGTATATACGTCTGCAACGTTAGCAATGAGAGCCTTAAATTGCCAGTTTCACATGCTAAAATATCAGCAAATTTTGATGTCTCAGTTGAAACAAAAAATGCTTCCAGATACAGATCCTCCTAATTTTAAAGAAATGCAGGATTTATTGCATGCCGCTGAACAAGTGGGAAAGCATACTTTACAATGTGGTTTTAATTCTTTAGAGGCCTCATGCAGAGCAACAGTTACAGGCTCTGTCATTAGAAGACATGCATGGTTAAAAGAACATACATTACCAGATCATGTTAAAGCTAAATTACTGGATGCACCTTTACAGCAGGATGTTTTATTTGGAGTTAAGGCAGAAGAGGTATTAAAGAAAATGGAGGATAAGGCAAAATCTATGCAAACAGTGAAGGATTTCTTACAGATTCAGCCTCCTCGATTTAGTAGAAACTGGCCAACAAAGAATTGGTCCTTTACAGTTAATGACAGACCTCAAAGGGGCAGATAGAGACGGCCAAGAGGTAGAGGTCAATCACAAGGTCCTTACAGGCCTCCACAATGGGGTGCATCAGGCCAGAAAGAAGGGGAAGACAGGAACCAACCATATAAAAAACAGCCCCAATGACTTCCCACTCCAGCTGCCAAACAACTCACTCTTGGCAAGCCCCTTTGGGAGGAAAACTGGCACTTTATCACAATTGGCATATGATCACCCAAGACAAATGGGTTCTCAATATTATTTCAAAAGGTTACAGGTTCCACTTTCACACTCTGCCAAGATTAAAAGGAATGCCAAATCTGCCACTAAATCAGTGGGCAGAGGCCCAAAAACAAATTATGGCTCTCATGATCATGGGAGCTATTCATAAGGTACCACCACAGGAACAAGGGCAAGGATTTTACTCAAGACTCTCTCTGGTTCCCAGAAAAGACAAAGCGTGGAGGCCCATTCTGGATCTTTCTTCACTAAACACTTACCTGGATGTTCCGAAATTCAAAATGTTGACATTACAGCAGCTTCTTCCCATGCTGGGTAAGCAAGCTTGGCTCGTGACTTTGGACCTCAAGGAGGCATACCTGCATGTCCCTATCAGACAAAACTGCAGAAGATACCTCAGGTTCTTAGCTGGTCCAATGCACTATCAATTCTCTGCACTGCCCCGTTGGATTATCTACTGCGCCCAGTGTCTTCACAAAGTGCCTGGCACCAGTAATTGCATTTTGCAGACAGAAAGGAATTCAAATTTACCCATACCTGGATGTCTGCCTGATTCAAGCAGAGAGCAAGGACATTCTTCTACAGCATCTGGTGTTTGTAAAAACGTTAGGTTGCCTGGGGTACACAGTAAACATAAAGAAATCAAAACTAGTGCCCTCACAAGAGATAATATTCCTGGGTGCCAGCTTGAACACAACAGCCCAGATGGCTTTTCTCACGCCAGACAAGCAAGGACAACTGACACAATACTTTCAATTGATGGCAACAAAGACCCAACTGCCTGCAAGAAAAATTCTGCAGGCCTTGGGCTTCATGGCATCTTGCATACTACTAATTCCATATGCCAGACTGCATATGAGGAAACTACAATGGTACCTAAAGAATGTATGGTCTCAACACTGTCAAAGTTTGGAAACAGTTATACCACTAATACCTTGCCTACAACAGGAGTTTCGATGGTGGGCTCAAGCTTGTCACCTCAACAAGGGACAGCCTTTCACTCAACCCACAGCCAGGCAAACACTGACAACAGATGCATTGGATTATGCCTGGGGAGCACACATGGCAGGAAAATGTATTCAAGGCAAGTGGCCCGCAGAACAAAGGCATCTTCACATCAATCAAAAAGAGATGCTAGCTGTACAAAATGCCCTTACAGCTTTCAAGGACCTGTTGTATCCAGGACAACTACTACTAAAGACAGACAACACCACAGTTATGTGGTACATAAACAAGCAAGGGGGCACTCACTCCTACCCCCTATGCAGACAAGCCATGACCTTGTGGAACACAGCTATAAATATCAAGTTCATCTACAAGCACATTTCCTGCCAGGAGAGAAAAACGCACTGGAAGACGACTTAAGCAGAAATTTCATGGATCCCCACGAATGGGAATTGAATCCTCAAATATTCAGAATGATAACAAAGAAATGGTGGAGCCCGAACATAGATCTGTTTGCCTCCCCAATGAATTGCCAGCTAAAGAAATTCTGCACAAGGAGTTACCATCCGCAAGCATGGAAAGTGGGTGCCCTCTCTTTCAGCTGGACAAACCTACAAGTATATGCTTTTCCACCACTGCCTCTTCTCCCAAAGGTACTCATAAAAGCCAGGCAAGAAGAGCCAAAAATGATCCTGATTGCACCAGACTGGCCACGCCAGCACTGGTACCCAATCTTAAAAAAATTAGCACAAGGACCACCCTGGATTTTGCCTCAAATACCACATCTGCTGTCTCAGCACAACAATCAGTTACTCCACAGCCAGCTAAAGACACTAAACCTAGCTTCATGGAAGATTCCCTAGCCACGCAAGCAATGCCTCTCTCCAAAGCAGTTATCGATGTCATTCTGGAGGCCAGAAGGCCTAGTACCAGGAAAGCCTACTCGGATAAATGGAAGGGATTCTGTGCCTGGAACCAGGCTCACAGCCTTGATCCTCTTTTGCCAAACATTCCTCAGATACTACAATATTTGACTGAGATTCTGGACAAAGGCCTCTCCTTTTCATCCATCAAGATCCATGCCTCTGCCATCTCTGCACATTACAACACGGATCCACCAATTTTCTCTAATCCTTTACTAAAACAGTACCTCAGAGGGGCTAAAAACATAAGACCGCCCCGTAGAGCACCTACTCCAACTTAGGACCTCAACTTTGTTTTGGAAAAATTAACTTTACCTCCTTTTGAACCAGCTAGCACGGCAGAATTAAAATACATTTCTTGGAAAACTGCTCTGCTCCTGGCAATAACTTCTGCAAGAAGAGTTTCAGAATTACAGGCACTAATGGCAGTGGAACCTTTCCTCATTTTCCACCAGGACAGGGTGTCCTTAAGAACTAACCCTACGTTTATGCCCAAGGTGGTTTCAAGTGTGTCTCTAAACCAAACCATTCACTTGCCTATTTTTTATCCAAAACCACAGAATAAAGGGGAAAGACTACTGCATTCACTGGACATTCACAGGCAGTTACGCTTCTACTTGGACAAAACCAAAGCTTTCAGAAAATCTGAGCAATTATTGGTAGCATATGCTGCAACAGCACAGGGAAAAGCTATTTCAAAACAGACTATTTCCAAATGGATAGGACATTGCATACATTTCTGCTATATGCACCATGGAAAACCTGTGCCTAACAGCATTAGATCTCACTCCACCAGGGCAACAGCCACTTCAACTGCCTACCTCAGAGGAGTACCTACCAAGGATATTTTGGAAGCAGCAACATGGAGTTCTGTGCATACCTTCACCAAGCATTGCCATCTGCCTCTATACTCTAAATACAGAGCTGGCTTCGCCTCTGCAGTGCTGCAGGGTCTTATAGCCACCCCTAATGCCTTATAGAACCAACCACCCTACCTCAGCTTTGGGATTCTACCCAAGTGTAATGACTGCAGCAGTGTCACACGATGAACATAGTACAGTTTTGTACCTACCATAAATGTAGATCTTCGAGTGTATACACTGCTGCAGTCCAGGTTACCTTCCCTCCTTCCCCTCTTACTGGCTAGTACGTACCTAATTCCTCTACCTTTTATTACCTATGGGGAGTATTTGCTGGTAGCTAAAAGTATGTTGTTTGCATTTCTTATCTATGTTTTATTAGCAATTTGAATTGCCTACCTATTTTGGGGCATCTGACATCTGGGGCAAGAAAAACTGAAGAAAATGGCGTTGGCTGCATCTTATATACCCCTGTCGCACTGACGTCAGGGATGAGGTGACAGCAACCGATACCGGACCATGACTTTGGAACTCAGGCTGGCTGGGGAACCGCCTGACGGCAGGATAACCCAAGTGTAACGATTGCAGCAGTGTCTACACTTGAACATCTACATTTATGGTAGTTACAAAACTGTACTTTAGGGCACCAAATACAAGGAAATTGTACCTAGTTAAATTTTGGTGTCCAGAAGCTTTGGTCCAAAACTAGACAACAGCGGCCATGATCCTCATATACCTGACTAAAGGAACAAATCAAGGTGGTCTTACTCTTTGAAAGTACATACATTTGCTACCTCTGCCTGCCTACCCTGAGATCCCCCACATTACGTCTTACTTCCAGTGAATCAGCAATTTAAAGAGGATGTTCTTCGTGTTTCACTGTTGCAGTCATTACATTTGGGTAATCTGCTGGCAGGTTGCCCTCAGTCGGCCTGATTAACAAAGTCTTGGGTCCTGTGTCGGTTGTTTTCCCTTCTTCCATGACATCAGGTAGTCAGGGGTATAAAACATGCAGCAGATGCCATTGCATCAGTCTTTCTTGCCGCACAGTGCCCGAAGCCGAAGCAGTTCGCAAGTGCCGGTCGGCCAACACCTGAAATTTTCATTTTCGAGTTTCAGAATCAAAGACTTTAACTAAAAGCTAAGTATCCCATTGGGGAAACTTTTTCTTGCTCCTTACCGATGTCAGTAAAAGTTAATAATTGCATTACTTGTGGGAAGCAAATTCCTCATAAGGATTTTCATTTGTACTGTATTCCTTGCCTAGGCCCTGATCATAACATTCCTTTTTGTCGGTTTTGTGCTAGATTTAATCAACGCACTATTAAATGTCGGTACATTTTTGCTTCTGAATATTTTGGCTCACGATTTAACTATCCAGAAATGACGTCGGTTAGAAATCTGACTACCGGAATACCTAAAAACCGCAAAAAAAAAAGACAGGCCGTCAAGGTCCAAAACTGACTATGCTTCTCCTAAGCCAGTCGCTAGTTTGCCAGTACTCAGAAGCTTTCGCAGCCCCTGATGCCCACTACGTTTGATTCGCAGGCCTCTACTGAGACCCATTCGTATGCCACGAGATGCTTTAAGTATTGAACCCGCTGATGTCTCTACCTTAGATGGGTCCAGAGCCGCTGTGCAGGCACCGGTTTTTGAGGGTGTTTTCAGGCCTAAAGATTTGTATATTAAACTGAAGCCATCTTCAAAACTAAGGCCAAAAATCTAATTCTATGTCTAAAAAGCCGACGCTTGGTCCACGTGTGCAGGCCCCTATGCCTAAAAAGCAAATGATCAAAATAGCTGAAGATTTATTTACCTTGATCAGGGGTAACCAACCCCCCTCCTGCTAAGAGGCCTAGGCAAGACATTGATTATGAATCTTCAGATCGGGATTTTGTTTCTTCTGATTCTTCTACAGGATTTATCTATACTTACTTATGAGGACTCTGACACAGAAGATTCCATTCCTTCTGCTTCTCCCCCTGAGGATTTCTCTTTTGGAGAAACTTTACATACCTTAAGGGAATATTTCCACTGGGAAAGTCAGGATTTCTCTGAATCTAAAAAGAGACTTAGGGATTTTATTCTTCTTCCTCGGCATAGGCTTTTGGCTATACCTCCTGTTCTAGACATTGTTGATGTTTTTTTCAGAATCTAGTATGACTCCTGATTCTCTGCCTCCAGCTCCTAGTAAGCTAGACAGATACTACAGGGTTCCTAACTCTCTCAAATTCCTTTTCAAAAATCCTACTGCTGATCCTGAAACCTTTTCTCAGGGTCCCAAGGGCATTAAGGCCTCTACTGCTAAAAATCCTACCCCTTCTGATAAAGATTCCAGGGTGCTGGATAGATGGGGTAAGAAGGTTTACACGTCTGCAACCTTGGCAGTCAGGGCTTGAAACTCAATTTCATATGCTTAAATATCAACAGCATATCATGGGACTACTTAAACAGAAAATGATGTTAATCTCTGTGTGGAAAATAAAGATTTGCAGGATTTATTACATTCGGCTGAACAAGTTGGAAAACATACTTTGCAATGTGGTTTTGGTTCCTTGGAGGCCTCTTGCAGGGCTGCTGTAACTGGATATGTGCTAAGAAGGCATGCTTGGCTCAAAGAGAAAACTCTGCCTGACCATGTTAAAGCAAAATTGTTGGATGCTCCTTTACAACAGGACCGTTCCTTTGGTAATAAGGCTGAAGAAGTGTTAAAAAAAGATGGAAGATAAAGCTAAATCTATGCAAACTGTGAAAGATTTCTTAAAAGTGCAACCTCCAAGATTTAGTAGGCACTGGCCTACTAAGAACTGGTCCTTTCCAGTCCCTTCGAGAGACGCTCAAGTCAAATCCAGACATTCCAAAGGCTCCAGGTTTCAGTCACAAGGAACTTTTAGAACAAATCAGTGGGGTGCCTCCACCTCCAAATCTGGAGACAACAAGGCACCTCCCTATGGTAAACAGTCTCATTGACTTCCCTCTACAGTCACCAAGCACTTGCCTTTTAGCCGCCCCTTTGGGGGGAAAACTGGCACTTCATGCACGAAACTGGCAACTTATTACCCAGGACAAATGGGTTTTAAATATAGTATCCCAGGGATACAGATTTCATTTCCACACGTTGCCAATCCCAAACGGATGGCCAGATCTGCCCCCAAATCAGTGGGCAGAGGCCCAGAAACAAGTTCTGTCCCTCATTAACATGGGGGCTATTCAACCAGTACCAGAAGAGGAAAAGGGACAAGGTTTTTATTCAAGACTTTTCCTGGTACCCAGAAAAGACAAATCATGGCGTCCAATTCTGGACTTATCCACTCAAAACAAATTTCTGGACATTCCAAAATTCAAGATGCTGACTCTTCAACAGTTACTACCTATGCTAGGCATAGATGCCTGGTTGGTAACTCTAGACATAAAAGAGGCTTACCTGCATATCCCAATCAGGGAATCTTGCAGAAGATACCTCCGCTTCAAAGCAGGCTACTTGCGTTACCAGTTCTCTGCACTGCCCTTTGGCTTATCTACTGTGCCCAGGGTCTTCACAAAGTGCCTGGCTCTAGTAATTACATTTTGCAGGCAAAGAAATATTCAAATATATCAGTACCTGGACGATTGTCTAATTCAGGCAGAAAACAAGGACATTCTTTTAAAGCATCTGGCCTTTGTAAAAAGGGTTCTAACTTGTCTAGGGTACACCATAAACGAAAATAAATCACAGCTGGTATCCTCTCAAAAAATTACATTCCTGGGTGCAAGCTTGAATACAACTGCCCAGATGACTTAACTTACGCCAGAAAAGCAAATTCAATTGGTGACTTACTTCATACAGGTGGCCACAAAAACCCTGCTATCTGCAAGACAAATTCTGCAAGCCTTGGGGGTTCATGGCCTCCTGCATTCTTCTAATTCCATATGCAAGACTGCATATGAGGAAACTTCAGTGGTACTTAAAAAGTTTATGGAGTCAACATTGTCACAGCCTGGAAACAAGGATTCCTATCATACCTTGCCTGCAACTAGAGTTCCTATGGTGGGCAGAGGCCTGCCACCAAAATAAGGGACTGCCATTCACTCCACCCCCTGCCACCCAAACCCTAACTACAGATGCATCAGACTGTTTGGGGGGCTCATCTGGCAAGAAAGTGCATTCAGGGCAAATGGAGCCCAAATCAAATGCACCTACATATCAATAAGAAAGAGATGCTAGCTGTACAGAATGCACTTGACAGCCTTCAAGGGCTACCTTTATCCAGGACAACTATTGATAGACAGACAACACCACAGTTATGTGGTACATAAACAAGCAGGGGGGTACGCATTCCTACCCCCTTTGCAGACTAGCCATGGCATTGTGGAACATGGCCTTGACCTACCAAATACAGCCACAAGCTCAATTCCTGTCAGGAAAGCTAAATACTCTGGCAGACGAACTAAGCAAAACTCTTATGGACCCACATGAATGGAAACTGGAACCACAAGTTTTCAGCATTTTGACACGCAAATGGGGGAGTCCAGACATAGATCTTTTTGCCTCACCCCAGAACTATCAGTTGGACAAATTCTGCACACAAATTCACAAAAAAGCTTGGAAAGTGGATGCTCTATCATTCAGCTGGAAAAACCTATCAGTCGATGCTTTTCCCCCCTCTGCCTCCGCTCTCCAACATTCTACTAAAAGTCAGACAGGGCAAACCAAAAATGATTCTGATTGCTCCAGACTGGCCTCGCCAACACTGGTACCCACTCCTGCACAATGTGTCACACCTTCCTCCGTTGCACCTGCCTCAGACACCGTACCTACTGTGTCAGCAGAACTGCCAAATTTTGCACACTCTGCTCCAAACTTTGAATAATGCAGCGTGGCTTATCACCTAATTTCACCCTTGGCATCCCTCAGCAAACCCGTGATGGATGTCATTTTGGAGGCTAGAAGGCCTAATACTAGAAAATCTTATGCTGACAAATGGAAAAGATTCTGTGCCTGGAACAGGTCACAAGGAAATAAGCACAACAATGCTCAACATTCCTCAGATTTTGCAATATTTAACTGAGATGCTTCACAAGGGCCTATCTTTTTCTTCCATAAAAATCCTCAGCCATTTCAGCTCATTACAACACAGAACCTCCCCTCTTCTCTCATCCTCTGCTAAAGCAGTATCTCATAGGGGCCAAAAATTTAAGACCTCCCAGGAGAGCGCCAACTCCTGCATGGGACCTCAGTTTCATTTTGGAAAAACTCACTCTCCCTCCTTTTGAGCCATCTGCTACTGCGGACCTAAAATTTCTCTCCTGGTAAACAGCTTTCCTTTTAGCAGTCACTTCAGCTAGAGGGATTTCAGAATTACAGGCTCTTATGGCAGTGGAGCCTTTCATTATTTTTCGTCCGGACAGGGTGGCTCTCAGGACCAATCCATCTTTCATGCCTAAGGTGGTATCCAGTGTGGCTGTTAATCAGACCATTCATCTGCCAACTTTCTTTCCCAATCCACAGAACAGGGGTGAGCGGATTCTGCATTCATTGGATGTGCATAGACAACTTAGATTCTACTTAAACAGGGCAAAATCTCTAAGAAAATCTGGACAACTATTGGTGACATTTGCTGCAGAGGCAGAGGGAAAGGCTATTTTCAAAGCAGACCATTTCCAAATGGATAAGCCATTGTATTCGTTTCTGCTATATGCACCATGGTAGACCCTATCCCCAAGGGGATCAGATCTCATTCCAGCAGGGCTGCATCTACTTCTGCAGCCTTTCTCAGAGGGGTTCCTACCAGAGACATTCTAGAAGCTGCTACCTGGAGCTCAGTTCATACGTTCACCAAATATTACCATTTACCTCTCTCCTCTAAATCCAGAGCTGGCTTTGCCACTGCTGTCCTGCAGGGCCTTATAGCTGCTCCTAATGCTGTATAAATCCATCCTCCCAACCATAGCTTTGGGATTCTACCCAAATGTAATGACTGCAATAGTGAATCACGAAGAACATAGTACAGTTGTGTACACTTAACATAAATGTAGATGTTCGAGTGTATTCACTATTGAAATCCTGGTTACCCACCCTCCAGCCCCCTGTTTTTCTCTTACTATACCCCTCCTTTCTTTTACTATGCTTAAAAGCCTTTTTGGTATATTTGCTTTTGTTAGGAGGTATATTTTTTGTGTTTTAAATTATATACATATATATATATTGCTCCCCATTTGGGGGGCACCTGACATCTGGGGAAAGAAAAACTGATGTAATGGCGTCAGCTGCATGTTTTATACCCCTGACGTCATGAAAAAAGGGACAGCAACCGACACAGGACCCAAGACTTTGTTAATCAGGCCGACTGAGGGCAACCTGCTAGCAGATTACCCAAATGTAATGACTGCAACAGTGAATACACTCAAACATCTACATTTATGGTAAGTGTACACAACTGTACTTTCTTAATATGAGTCTACCCAAGAGGAAGCTCTCTTCCTGAGGGACCTAAACTTTTCACCAGAAAAATTGACACTACCACTATCTGTGCCAACACCTATCACTTTTTTTTGATGCAGGAAATTGTTGCCATTACTTCTAAAAGAACTTCTGAATTACAGACCCTTATGTGCAAGTATCTCCTCTTTATCTTACTCAAGGATGGGGTTACTTTCTGCATCAGTCCAACTATCGTGCCCAAGATGGTGACATTTTCTCACCACAGAACAGGGGAGAAAGAATATGCAAAGTCAACTGAAATTTTACTAGTAAAGACTGAAAAAGTGAGAAACAGACCAGCTGTTCATAGTATTTGCCAAAGGTAAAGAGGGTAGGCCTTAGTCAAAACAATTTATCTCCAAATGGCCATCCCACTGCATTTCATTTTGCTACTTTTTCCATGGAGAAATTTCACAAGGGCATGCCAGGGTGAACTACACGAGAGCAACAGCACCAACCACACCTTTTTTTGGTGGGGATCTGCACCCAGGCCATCTTGATCTTAGATGCAGCTACACTGTCATCTGTCTACACTTTTTCCAAAAAGTACAATTTGGGGATGTTCGCCAGAGCCAGGGGCACTCAAAACCCACATCATCTCAGGGCCAGCCATTGCACATTGCATAAGATGTGGGTATCATCCCAAGAGTTAATGAGACTGCTGCTGTGAACAGTAGGATGAATGGAGTACAACTGTATACATACTTACCAGAATTGGCGATGTTTAAGCATGTCTGTTGCAGTAATCGTTTCCTCCTTTCACCCCTCTATTTTGGACCTGTTGCCAACTGAGGTTGGAGTGGACATCCAGTTGCCTTTTATTCCACCTTCTTTCTTTTCAAGTACTACAGGATGCCTCTCCTCAATTTTCTAATGCTTGAAGAGGGAATTTTGAGGGTTATTCTGGCTGGGCTGTTATCCCTGAGGGCATTTGAAACCTGGGAGACTAGTGTTCTGGTTTCTGCCAAACCACTTCTGCTTCAGGGGCAAGAAAAAAATTAAAGATGGCATTGGAAGGTAGGCCTTTTGTATCACAGACTTCTTGATTCCTGTTGGGAGAGTGTCCACTTGGCTGAGAGAGGAAGGATGAATAACTGTGGAACTTGAGACTTCTACAGCAGTCCCTTGTCAAGTAGAAAGAGTTACCCAGCCAGTAAATACCATTATGGGAAAGAACTGTAACAAAATGTTGCACCAACGTGGCCTCTCATCATATCTGGTGTTGATAGGCAGAAGGTTGAAAAGCAAATTGCTTACTTCATGTAAGTTGTTGATACCTGAAAATCATTATAAAATAAAGGCAACAGAACAAAGAAATCGACAGAGACAAAAATATTACTATGACAAACTGCAAAAAAAACAAAAAAAAAAAAAAAAACAGAATTTCAGGTTAGAGACTAAGTAAAAATCTAGTAGTAGTGGGAGAGTTCATAACCTGAGGTGGCTGCTGTTGAAGAAAGCAGGTAAGCCAAGATTCTTTATATGTACAGAGAAGACGTTAAGCTTTATAGAGGAGCATGCAAACATTTGAACAAAGCAAGTACCTCACCCGGAGAGCAAGCAGTCAGAAATGTCACGTCCATCCCTACTGCAAAAACAGACTCTGAAAACTGAGATGACAAATAGTTGCTAACAAGAGAGACTTGAGAACTGACGTCAAAAAGTGAAGCAGTAGTGCAGCAAGAACTGTCCCAGAAGGAAGTCCAGATTTCCAGTATAAATGTATTCTTTCAGATCTTCCAGAATATGGAAGACATTTGAAGAAACAAGACAGATTATGTATGGACTGTTCCAGAGCTGAACATAATTTTAAGGACTGAAATGTTGCATTCTTAAAACTCTTTAAATTGTATCACGGTTAGTTTGTATATGTGTTCTAGCTTCAGAAAAAATTCATTGCTGCCTGTATAGCTTTAATGCTAATAGGCAAACTTGGGTGCATGTCAAGTGGTACACAAGTTCCATTTCAGTTAGAATGCAAACCTTAAGGGAGTTAGGCCTCATCCCTTCACCCTCTGTTATTTGTTAAGCATTCTGCCATGATGTCAGATAAGAGATGGCAGCAGTAACTTAGAATGCTGAACAATATTTAAGTGCATCATAAGCATGAGAGTGTGTAGACTTGTATGATAGCATGCTGGACTGCATTTGAATTATATCAGAGACTTACTACTTATTTTGGTTATAAAGTGGTAGAAGATGGCTTTATTACATGTACAACTTTATTTTTTCTATTTGCTTTTCTTTGTCGGGAGAATCTGACTGGGTTTGGCAAAGCCTCTTTTCAGAAAAGCTGTACATACCAACATAAAGTATACATTTTAACATAGTACATTGACATTACATAGTGAAGACTGTCAGCAGTAGTAAAGGTTTAGTATGTACAGTGATACAGTCATACAGGTTTATGCTGTTTGCAGTCATGTAGACACAGGCATGGTATTACAGAGATATAGAGAGAAGTGTTAAGCTTTTGGAGGTTGACACATCTCTTCAACCTCTTATTTGTTAAGCTCTCTGACATGACATCGGATAAGATGCCCACCATGTTACCCTTTCAGTGCATATTTGACATAATTCATAAGTCTCTCCAGCATCCATTTTTATATTGTTTCAGCCTGATGTTCTTTCTTTGTATGAATTTAGTTGCAGGGCCTTGCATTTTTATTTTCAGACCTCTTGTAGATGGTATTAGGGAATAATGTTATGGATGCGAATAACATATTTTCATGTATTGTATATGTACTAAACCAAAAAAGGTCACGTAGACAAACCAATTAGTACAAAGTACAAAAAAAATCTAGCCAAGCTAGAATTTTTCACTGCTTGATACCTTAAACCTCCTGTAATAGAGGCCCATGCGATATATGCAGATGACCCACTTAAGGATATCAGGTGTTTCAGCTGCATGACTTCTGAATGTCCATTACTTTTTCCTTTTTAAGGATAGTTTATACTTAATGCCATCCCCTCCCTGATTCAAATAGCCTTTGCTTCCCTTAGTATTGGCATCAGATTCACTTCAAAGCTGAACATTTTTGCTAGTTACCTTGGATACTGTCTCCTTAAACATCACTGTCCGTGTTTGGATTGGCTTCCTCACTTTGACTAGAGATCACCATGTGTAACAGTTGTATTGAACAACTACGAGAGTGATTCAGGATATGTTCTGACATCCTTGAGATGTATATTCACTCCACTACTGAAATTCAGACCGAGAAGGTAGTGTACAGCCTGCCTTGCAACTTTGTACGTGCAGCTCGTTAGCATAAAAGCTTTATGTTCTACATATAAAATACCCTTTTTTATATATGAAGAATCTATTTTTTACAGTCTGTACAATGGTGTTCACTACTTTGCACTGATCAGTTAAAACTTGAGTTTGACTATGCACTACTAATTTAATTTGATGTTGTATGTAATTGAAATGTATGCATATTCATAAAAATTCAGTAGTGAAACTTGTAGTCCTTTAAATCATTTAAACTTCCTTCATGTTCTATCCTACCAGGAGTTTTTGGTAGAACTGTTTACATTGAACATATGATCTTTTAGGAGCAGGTTTTGCTGCACTACAGGTTAGTTAGAGACATAGTTTCTGGAGTCATTTTGTGCAAGTCTTGACTCTCATAGTTGTCACTACTTTCTTCCAGCATTATTATTTGTTAGCCGTGAATATAATGTCTTCGACACACTTGCTTCTTTGAAAGAAAAAATGTGACTGAATTATTTCCTCAATATGTCTTTGTTAGGCTAGTTTTTCATTGTGACATTTTTCAGTAATTGTATTTTGAAGTTATTGTCAAACACATCTCTGAAATACTTGTTCTTTATATTTGCTGAGTAAGTGAACTGATCCAGAGATCATTTTCAGCCACACCGAAGGTAATATAGCCAAGGACAGATGGTGAATCTTTACATGATTCAATCTGAACATGACTTTGTAGATTTAATCCCCAAGTCTGTAATTCTTGTAGCAGTTGTTCATGCTTCACTGATAAATATGCCGTATTCGGCATGTCTGATATGTGAAGTTCATTGCCTACCTGTGTTTCACCTTTAGGGCATTTTTTATATAGTTTAAGTAAATCGTTTGCAGTCTAAGTGATATTTTCATTATAACTTGCAAGGGTGTTTGGCCAATTTCTACCTGTGGTGCTTTTTGCAAAGATCATTTGAATATGCTTTGCAAGGGTGTGTGGCCTATTTCCATATGAACTTCTTTACTGTAGAAATGTTCATGAAATCTTACATAACCATACACTATTACTAACAGCTACTTTTCTTTATGTGCATTTCTAAATGTGTTTAATACACAGGTAACTGGCTTACTGACTTAGACGATGCTTGCTTTTATACTGTTCTGACTGGCATCTGCTCGCAACATAGCCAGCATATTCCCATCATAGTATGCTCATTTTGGAGTGTCTGTAAGTAGTTTTATTTGCTCCCTCCAGGACCTTGTCTAGTTTGTCATCTGTCTGCTCTCAGTCAGTCAATTTGTTACTGGAGATTGGGTGCTCGGCATGGCACAGTTAGGGAGCGGACCAGTTTGCTGGTCCTTGGGGGGTAGTCTGTTTTCTCCCCATAGGAGCACACCCCCCCCCCCCCAGTTGCTCCTCTCAGTTCTGTTGTTGCTATCTCGAGGGGAAATGTTCTTCCACATGCCTAGATCTCCTCAACCTGTAGTGTGACTACGCTTTGACAGCATCAGACTCTGAAGGCTCTGACTCCAGTGACTGTAACATCTAGTGTTCCACTAGGTGTCAGACTTTTGGCAAGACCTTCCAAGGTGGGTGAGCTGGTAGCAGCCACCGACTCCCATCCACCTCTATCAGATCATGCAGACACCTGAGCCACTAATGGAATTCTGGTCACCTACAGTGTAGTCAAGACTTTATCCCTCTATGACATGGAACTACGTTTGTAACTAGTTCTTGAGCATCTCTGAACTCATTTTTTATATTTGCTGACTGGGTAAGTAAACTCATCCAAAGACCATTTTCAGCCACAACTAAGATAATATAGGCAAGGACAAACAGTGAATGTTTATATGATGCAAACTGAACATGAACTATATAGAAGAAAATTTAAATTTAACTCATTAAGAAAAAAGCACACAGCATACAGATATGTAAGCATGATGACCTTATAGGAGTAAAATGAAGGCAAATTGTAAAAAAATGTATTAAGAGTACATGCTAATGAAGTACATAAAATGCAGAGTATAAATTCATGAAAACATGAGAATTTGTCACATGAGCAGAGTCAAAAGAAATCTTTTCCTGGTTATAGTGCTTTGTCCAGGCTATGTCTTACTATAACAGTTTTTTTTTGGTTGATTCATCCAGTACCAGAAAAGGAAAAAGGACAAGGTTTTTATTCAAGACTTTTCCTGGTACCCAGAAAAGATAATTCATGGCATCCAATACTGGACTTACCGATTTTGAACATGTTCCTGGACATTCCAAAATTCAAAATGCTGACTCTACAACAGCTACTGCTTATGCTAGGCAGAAATGCTTGGTTAGTAACTCTAGACTTAAGAGGCATACCTGCATATCCCAATAAGGGAATCATGCAGAAGATACCCCCACTTCAAAGCAGGTTTTTTGCATTACCAATTCTCTGCACTGCCCTTTGGCTTATCTACTGCACCCAGGGTCTTTACAAAATGCCTGGCACCAGTGATTGCGTTCTGCAGACAAAGAAGCATTCAAATTTATCTTTATCTGGACGACTGTCTCATTCAAGCAGAGGACAAGGACACTCTTCTTCAACATCTGGCATTTGTAAAAAGGTTTCGAGCATGCATATAGGGTACACCATAAACGAAAAGAAATCACAACTGGTACCCTCTCAAATAATCACATTCCTGGGTGCAAGCTTGAATACAACTGCCCAGATGGCTTCCCTCATGCCAGACAAAGAAAGGCAACTGGCAACATACTTCAAACAAATGGCAACAAAGACCCAGTTATCTGCAAGACAAGTTCTGCAGGCTTCGGGATTCACAGCATCCTGCATTCTACTTATTCCATATACGAGACTGCATATGAAGAAACTTCAGTGGTACCTAAAAGGTTTATGGAGTCAACATTGTCACAGTCTGGAAACATTGATTCCTCTCATTCCCTGCCTACAACAGGAGTTTCTTTAGTGTGCAGAGACATGTCACCAAAGCAAGGGACTGTCATTCACTCTACCCCCTGCCACCCAAACCCTAACTACAGATGCATCAGACTATGCTTGGGGGGCCCACCTGGCAGGGAGATGCATTCAGGGCAAATGGATCCCAAACCAAATGCATCTGCATATCAACCAGAGATTCTAGCTGTTCAGAATGCTCTGACAGCCTTCAAGGACTTAATTCATCCAGGACAACTACTGATAAAGACGGGCAACAGCACAGTTATGTGGTACATAAACAAGCAGGGGGTACATATTCCTACCCCCTTTGCAGACTAGCCATGGCCTTGTGGAACACAGCCTTGACTTACCAAATACATCTTCAAGCTCAATTCCTGCCAGGAAAGCAAAATACTGTGGCAGACAACCTAAGCGGAAATCTTATGGACCCTCACAGATGAAAACTGGATCCACAAATCTTCAGCATGTTAGTACAGAAATGGGGGAGCCCAGACATAGATGTATTTGCCTCTCCCCAAAATTATCAGTTGGACAAATTCTGCACAAGATCCCATCTCAAAAAAGCATGTAAAGTGGATGCCCTATCCTTCAGCTGGAAAAACCTATCAGTCTATGCCTTTCCCCCTCTGCCTCTCCAAGGTCTTACTAAACGTAAGACAGGACAAACCAAAAATGATCCTAGTTGCTCCGGACTGGCCTCGCCAGCACTGGTGTACCCACTTCTAAGGAATATGTCTCAGCTTCCTCCATGGTACTTGCCTCAAATACCTCATCTACTGTCTCAGCAGAACTATCAAATTCTGCACACTCAACTCCAAATTCTGAATCTTGCAGCATGGCTGATAAACTAATTATTCAAACAACACCTCTCAGTAAATCTGCGATGGATGTCATTTTGGAAGCCAGAAGGCCTAGTACTAGAAAATCTTATGCTGATAAATGGAAAAGATTCTGTGCTTGGAACCAAGCATATGGAACAGACACAGCAAAGCCCAATATTCCTCAGATTTTACAATATTTGACTGAGATGCTTGACAAGGGCCTGTCTTTTTCTTCAATAAAAATCCATGCCTCTGCCATCTCGGCTCAATACAACACAGAGCCTCCTCTCTTTTCTCATCATCTGCTTAAACGGTATCTTAGAAGGGTCAAAAATTTAAGGCTTCCCAGAAGATCACCAACATGCATTGAACCTCAATTTTCTGCTGGAAAAACTCACCCTGCCTCCTTTTGAACCAGCAGCTACTATGGATATAAAATTTCTATCTTGTAAAACAGCTTTTCTCTTGGCAGTCACTTCAGCAAGAAGGGTTTCAGAACTACAGGCTCTCATGGCAGTGCAGCCTTTTGTTATATTTTACCCGGACAGTGTCTCTCAGGACCAATCCTTCTTGTATGCCTAAGGTGGTATCCAGTGTGGCTCTTAACCAGACCATTCACCTGCCAACATTTTACCCAAATCCGCAGAACAAGGGGGTGCGGATTCTGCATTCATTGGATGTACACAGACAACTAAGATTCTACTTAAACAGGACCAAATCTCTAAGAAAGTCTGAGCAACTACTGGTAGCATTTGCTGCAGGGTCAGAGGGGAAGGCTATATGAAAGTAGACTATTTCTAAGTGGATAAGCCACTGCATTCGTTTCTGCTACTTGCCCAGTGGTAAACCTGTGCCCAAGGGGATCAGATCACATTCCACCAGAGCTGCCTCTACTTCAGCAGCTTTTCTCAGAGGGGTTCCAACCGAAGACATTCTAGAAGATGCTACTTGGAGCTTTGTTCATACCTTCACAAAGCATTATCATTTGCCTCTCTTCTCCAAATCCAGGGCAGGGTTTGCCACTGCAGTTCTGCAGGGCCTTATAGCCGCTCCTAATGCTGTTTAGTTCCATCCTCCCATCCATAGCTTTGGGATTCTACCCAAATGTAATGACTGCAACAGTGAAACACGAAGAATATAGTACAGTTGTGTACACTTAACCATAAATGTAGATGTTCGAGTATATTCACTGTTGCAGTCTGGGTTGCCCACCCACCCCCTTTCTATACCTTTTGTTTCCTTCACTATACACAAAAGCCTTTGTGGTGTATTTGCTTTTAGATGAAGGTAAAGTTTATGTTGCTAAAGGTGCATTTACATATACTTACTGTTATTTATATATATATATATATATATATATATATATATATATATATATATATATATATATTTATCCCCATTTGGGGGGCACCTGACATCTGGGGCAAGTAAAACTGAATAAAATGGCATTGACTACATGTTTTATACCTCTGACGTCATGGAAGAGGAGACAGCAACCTACACAGGACCCAAGACTTTGTTATTCAGGCCGACTGAGGGCAAACTGCCAGCAGATTACCCAAATGTAATGACTGCAACAGTGAATACACTCGAGCATCTACATTTATGGTAAGTGTACACAACTGTACTTTCCTACTCTCCCACTCAGGGCTTTGGTGCAGATGAGTTTGGCTCCTACATCAGCCTCTGAGCCATCGCCCTTGGTGCGGGGTACATTTCCAGGCTCTTTAGAGCAGGAGACTCTTTCGGGACGGGATCGTGGTGCCTTGGAGGTGAGGAGGAGTGTGCTGTCTTCCCAGACCACTCCACCCTCTGCTTCAGCTGCTCCGGCCCCTTCGGGGCTACCTCCACACCACCCCTCCATCCAGAGCCTAGGGAACCAAATCCCCAGGATGCTCCCTCGGGCGACCCCCTCCCTTCCAAATCCTTCCCAGAGTACCCCTCTGAGGAGGTCCCTCGGAAGACGACTTGTTAGAGGAAGAATATAGACCCACCTCCCTGACTCTCTCACTTTGGACATGGATTTGGAGGACTCAGAGGGGTCCTCACGGTCCCCCTCGGAGGGTGTCTCATTTTCAGACATCCTGGAAATCCTCAGGCAAAGGGGTGGCTGGAAATCCCTTTCTCCTTCTGAAGACGAGTCCGTGTACCTGGAGGCTTTTGGCTCCTGAGCCCTCCACCTCTTGGGGGTGTCCTCCTTTCAATCAGCTACTGGGGGTGATCATTCGAAATGCATGGAGCTCTCCAGAATCTATGGAACCGGTTCCAAGGCGGCCCAATAAATTTATCACAGAGCCAGAGGACAAGCTTTTCCTGACTAAGGGTGTTCCATTTGATGCTATGGTGGTTGCAGCAGCCACAAAGAAGGAATTAGCAGAAACATCATCTACTCTCCATCCACCAAACAAGGAGTCCCATATGATGGACAGATACGGGAAGCGTGTGTTTTTATCAGCGGCCTTTACCCTTAGGTCACTTAATTATTTGTCCCATTTCACTTGTCTCCAGAGGGATCTCTTCAAAGAGCTGGGAAATGCTCTTCAAGATCCTACAGCTGCAGGAGCTTCAGACAAGACTCCTTCCCAGCTTGCGACCTTGTCTTCTTTAGTCAACTCCTCCATGCGACTCATCTCTTACGCAGCCGATGGAGCAAGCACGGCAGCAGGCACAGGAATTGCCGTATGAAGACAGTCCTGGATGTGCCTTTGCGGGTTCGTGGAGCCCTTCCAGTCCTCCTTTACCAACATCACATTTTATGGCTCGTCATTGTTCGGGCCCAAGGTAAAAGAGACTCTTACCAGGTGCGAGCAAGATGGCAAAACTCTCTCTGCTGTGGGACTACATTTCTCTGCTCCTACAAGACCTTATCCCAAAGGTCAAAATGATGGGAAAATATGGTTCCGGAAATCCCAGGGAGCTTCGCCTGATGCACATGGTGAGTTTTTCCCCTAGGGGCAGAGGGGGAAACAATAACAGGAGACGTCACCCTCATGGCAGAGGGGGTTTGCAGAATCAGGGTGACAGAGGTACATGCTCTGGTAGGCCCTTCCAGTGTTCCTGAAAGGAGGCCCACCTGTCCACCTCGGGAGGTAGTCCAGTGCAGATTGTCACTGTACCCAGAAGTCTGGCAAAGTGTCACAAAAGACACATGGGTACAGTCAGGTAATATCCAGGGGATACAGCATTCCTTTCTCCATGCCACCTCTTCCCAGAAAACAAAAATCAATCCCAGATGTGCCACCCAATCTACGGGATCAAGCAAACCTAGAAATTCAAAGGTTGCTAGAAAAAGGAGCCATCCAAGATGTCCCCACAGACCAAATTGGATCCAGAACATACTCAAGGTCCTTTTTAGTTCCAAAGAAAACAGGGGACTGGAGACCCATTTTGGATCTCAGCAGTCTGAACAAGTCTTAAGAAAACAAAGTTTGGGATGGTGATACTGCAGTCCATTCTTCCCTTTCTGGGAAAGGACAATTGGATGTGCTCCATCTATCGCCAGGATGCATACTACCACATCAAGACGGGCAAGTGATCCAGGAGATATCTACGCTTCCAGCTGGGAGCCAGTCATCAGTTCAAAGCTCTGCCCTTTGGTCTCACTACAGCCTGCAGAGTGTTCAAATGCATGGCAGTAGTTACGGCTCACCTGAGGCATCTAGGATTCCAGGTGTTTCCATGTCTAAATGACTGGCTCCTTACCGCCACCACCGAGCATCAACTAATCATAGCAAGGGACACTACAATTCATCTATGCTCAGAGTTGGGCATCACTATCAACTACGAAAAATCTTCTTCGTTGCCCTGTCAGCATATTACATTAATAGGGGCAGATCTCAATATAAAAAACATGATTGCAAAATTGCCTCAGGAGATAGCGTCAACCATACGACAGGTGTCGATCTTGATCAGGAGAAAGAAGATTCAAGCAAGATTTGTCCTCAAAGTGCTAGGCTCAGTGGCGGCAGCAATAACACTAGTTCCCATGGCACACTTCCATATGAGGATATTGCAGTGGCTTCTTTTTGTTCAGTGGTCCATGTAGAATCTACTAATGTCACACGAGATCCACATTATGGAGACCTGCAAAAAGGATCTACAATGGTGGCTTCAGTCTACGCACATAATGATAGTCAGGCTTTTCATCCTTCCCCAACTGGTGACTGCGGATGCTTCCCAGATAGGGTGGGGGGGCATTATCTGGGACAGACTGTCCTGGAGATATGTGGGGTAGTTCTGGCATTGCAAAGCACTTCAGGGCTCTCTACCGACGGGGATGATTGCAATTCAAACAGACATGTCCGTAGTGTGGTACATCAACAAGCAAGGCGGAACCAGATCTTACCCCTTGTGTCGAGAGACTCAGAGTATGGCAGTGAGCGGTGTCCTCTCGTTTGCAATGCACATCCAGGGAAAATCCATCCTGATACCGGTCAAGTTAAGCAGGGCAATTCTGATACCACACGAGTGGTCCCTGAAGCAGGAAATTGTGAATCAAATTTTTCGCAAGTGGGGCCAGCCTTGTTGTGACCTTTTTGCCATGTCCATGAATACCAAATGCAGCAGCTATTTTGCATTGGTCCCCCAACAGGGACAGTTACCTAGGGATGCACTTGTTCACGATTGGCCCCCGGGACTTCTTTATGCCTTTTTCACGTTTTCTCTAATACCCAAAGTTCTTCAGAAAGCAAAATCCCTAGGTTGCAAGCTAATTTTCATTACCCCTTACTGGCCTTGTCAGATTTGGTTCCCCTTCCTTTGGCCCCCATCTCCAGGAGGAGCCTTGGATCCTGGACCCAGTTACAGATGATCTGATGCATCAGTCAGGAATGCTCCACCCTTCTATTCAGACCTTCAAGCTGACAGCTTGGTTTCTCCAATTACCGTCTTAGCCAGGCTTCCTGACATTTTCACTGCTTCACAAGCAACCAAAGGGGCGGCTAGAGCTGCGGGTTCAGGCATAGTTATGAGGCGTCATGCCTGGGTTCGCGTTTGTGACCTTGCAGATCCCTTCAAGTCTTCCTTTCTGAATGCTCCCAATGAGTTTTCTTCCCTTTTTGGTTCTCAAGTGAAGGACATGCTAGCCAGGTGTGAACAGGATGGTAAGACCCTATGTGCTGTAGGTCTTCATTTTTCCAACCCTCAATGTTCCTTTTCCAAGAACCAGATGAGTGGGAAGATGTGGCACAAAAATCTCAGGGTCCTTTTCGTGCAGCATGTGGTGATGATACCCCCAGAAGCAGAGGGGGTAACAACTCTGTCAGACGCCTCAATAGAGGCAGAAGGGGGTCCACGTAACCAAGGCTCCAGAAATTTCTCTGGGCAGTCTTACCAGTGCTCCTGAAGAGCTGCCCAATTGCTTGCCTCTGGAAGCATTTGGGGTTGTTTCTCTCTGCACAAAGTTGCCTGGCACTCTATTACCACAGATTGTTGGGTGCAGAGTATAATTACCAGAGGTTACACCATTCCCCTTATTTCTTATCCGAAACTTCCAACAAAACTTCCTGACATTCCACCCAGTCAGAGGGAAGAGGCAGTTTCAGAAATAGAAAAGCTATGCCAAAAAAGAGTCATCCAACCAGTCCCACCCGACCAATGTGGATCCGGATTTTACTCAAGATTCTTTTTGGTGCCAAAAAAGACAGGGGACTGGAGACACATTCTGGATCTCAGCAGCTTGAACAGGTCGGTCGCCCAAACCAAATTCTGGATGGTCATGGTTCAGTCCATCCCCCTTTTTCTAAGGGAGGGCGATTGGATGTGCTCGATAGATCTCCGGGATGCGTATTACCACATCAAAATGGACAAGCGTACTCGGAGTCTGCTTCACTTCTGGCTAGGAGCCAATCATTACCAGTTTTGTGCCCTGCCATTCGGTATCTCTACTGCCCCCAGTGTGTTTACAAAGTGCATGGCAGTGGTTACAGCTCACTTGAGACTGCAAGGATTCTGGGTGTTTCCATATTTGGACGATTGGCTCCTCACCACCCCCCACCAGGCATCTTCTGGTAACAGCCCTACAATACACACTTTCTCTGTTGGAGGTTTTGGGGATAACTGTGCACTGGAAGAAGTCAAACCTAGTTCCTACCCAGCAGATAGAATTCATCGGAGCAGTCTTCAACACCCAATCCTGTCTGGTGTCCCTCCCAGCTCACAGACTCCAGAGACTGAGGCTTCAACTCCGGGTGATACTCTGTTAAAACAAAGTCTCAGCGAGAGAGGTTCTTCAGGCCCTAGGATCCATGGCAGCTTCAATCCCGATAGTGCCTATTGCCAAGCTGCACATGCAAATTCTCCAACGGCGTCTTTCTCATTGGTTCCCAAGTCATCACCCTCTACATTCCCAGATCCAAATAACCAAATCCTGCAAGCAGGATCTTCTTTGGTGGATGAGGCCAGACACAGAACTTTGGAGCCTCCCATTCCAATCCCCTCAGCCCAAGGCCATTGTGACAACGGGTGCTTCCCTGATAGTGAGGGGGCCATTTCCAGGGAAAGACCGTCCAAGGCACATGCTCCAATTTGGAGGCCAACCTGCATATCAACGTTCTAGAACTGAGAGCGGTGCTGTTAGCGTTGCAGGCTTTCCATCCGATTCTTCCTTCTGGGACAATTGCATTTCTGTCAGACAATATGTCAGTCGTCTGGTATATCAACTAGCAAGGAGGAACCAAGTTCTACCCCTTGTGTCGAGAGGCCATGAGGATTTGGCAGTGGGCGATAGCTTCCAACCGCTTTCTGATAGCAGCGCATATCCCGGGGAGCTCCAGCGTGATTGCGGACAAGTTGAGCAGATGTATTCTCCTGCCTATGAGTGGCCCCTCAATCCTGATGTGGCAGCAAAAATTTTCAGCTGCTGGGGCCAGCCATGCTGCAACCTTTTCGCCTCCCCATTGATCAAGTGCAGCAGCTATTTTGCCCTATTCCCCCCAAAGGGAGTGTCCTCGAGGGACATTCTGATTCACGATTGGACCACACTGTGCTTATCCCTCCTGATTCCACACTTCTTAAAGAAAGCTCATCGGATGAAATGCAAAGTGATTCTCATAGCCCCTTTTTGGCTTCAACAAGTTTGGTTCCCCTTCCTTTGGCCTCATCTGGTATACCCACTGTGGATTCTGGACCCTCTTCCAGACCTGATTGCTCACCCCCAAGGGTTGAGCCACCCGAATCTGTCCAGTCCCAAGCTGACAGCTTGGTTTCTCCACTTCCATTAGTTGCCAGGCAGGTTTATCTCACCTCACCTGTTGAGGATATTATCCTGCCCTCTCATAAACCATCCACCAGAAGACTGTATCAAGACAAATGGCAAAGGTTCTCTCTCTGGTCAAAGCATAACATGCTAGATCTGTATTCGGCTCTGGTCACAGTGGTTTTCCAATACTTGTCTAAGTTTTTTGAAGAGGGTGCCACAGCCTCTACCATACAAGTACATCTGGCTGTAATTTCGAATTACCATAATGAGCTGGGTGGTACGCCTCTCATCTCACTACGTTTATGTAAAACATTTCTCAAAGGGGTTTCACACATCAGGCCCCCAGTCAGACAGCCTGTAGAGCCATGGAACCTCACATTAGTTCTACAGTCTTTGACTCAACCCCCCCTTTGAACCCGCAGTGAAGTGTGACCTGACATTTTTGTCTGATAAATCCTTATTCTTGGTAGCCATTACGTCAGCCAGGCGGGTTTCGGAGCTAAAGGCATTGTGCATCAAAAGGCCCTGTTTGGTCTTTCACAAGGACAGAGTATCACTCCGGACGAATCCATCTTTCCTCTCCAAGGTTGTTTCTGACTTCTCCATCAATTAGTTCATTGACCTACCAGTGTTCTTTCCGAAATTTTCTAATAAAGGAGAGTACTGCCTACACTCCTTGGATGTACACAGACAAATGAGATTCTGTTTAGACAGAACCAAAATTATGCGCAAGTCTGACCAGCTTTTCATTTCTTTTTCTGGACCTAGAATGGGAAATTCTGTATCCAAGGTTACTTTATCAGAATGGCTAAGGGACTGCATATGCTTCTCTTACTCTTCCACAAAAGAACCTATGCCAATGGTTAAAGTCCATTCCACTAGATCTATGGTGACAACTGTAGATGTTCTTCATCTCACATTGCTGCAGTCCTAACAATTGGGTAGTCCGCTGTCCTCGGTCGGCCCGAATATCAAAGTATAAGGCTGACGTCGGTCAGGGCGCATTTGACTGACGTCAGTACGTCAGGGTACAAATGCGCATGACCGGCGTCATATCCTCAGTCTTTTTTGCCGCATGGTCCGATGCAGAAGCAGTATTGCAAGTGCCGGTTGGCGTTCTGAGATTTTTCAATTTAGAAGTTTCAGACCGGATTCAAAGTTGGCTAAGTACCCGTTAGAATATTTTAGTTTTTTCTTGCCTCAGTCATTTACCGGATGTCAGAAAAAGTTAATAATTGCATTTCTTGTGGGAAACAGATACCGCATAAAGATTATCATACTTTGTGTATTCCTTGCTTAGGGCCTGAGCACGACGTTGTTGGCTGTTGCTCTTGTGCTAGATTTAATAAACGCACTATAAAGAGGCGGTTGGATTGTGCGAGGTTAGTCTTTGGGAAGCGGTGTAACTATAAAATGCCGTCGGATGCTCCGACGTCAGCTTCTTCCAAGAAGCGCAAGGACAAGGCAGTTAAGCCTAGGCTTGAAGAACCGTCAGTCCCTGACGCCGGTTCTTTAGAGGTGTCGGTGGAGCCGGTGGCTCCACCGGAGGATTCTTTGTGTTCACAGGGGGAGACCTTGTTATTACAAGATGTGGACTCTCAAGAGACTAGTCAGGCAGAGGGGGCTTCTCATATTACTATACTCCCCTCCCTTCCTAAAGTGGCTAGGCCCCCTCCTTCTGTTTCCAAGGCTTCCCCCAGGGGCAGGCCAGGTTTAGCTTCAGTTAGTGTTACCCCTAGCTCTTCAGGTACTGTGCCCAAGAAGCATATGCTTAAAATGGCAGAAGATTTGATTACTTTGATTAGGGGTTCTATGCCCCCTCCTCATAAGCGGCCTAGGGTGGAGCCTGAGCTGGGGGGTTTTGAGCAGGCTTCCGATGTTTCAGAGTCTTCGGCTGAAGACTTGCAGGAGTACTCTCCTTATTCTGATTCTGATGTGGATGATTCTACTCCTTCTGCTACTCCCCCTGAGGATTTTTCTTTTTCAGAAACTCTTCATTCCATGAGGGAGCATTTTAAGTGGGAAGGTCAGGACTTCTCTGATTCCAGAAAAAGGCTTAGGGAATTTCTGTTACCCCAGCATAGGCCTTTGGCTATACCTCCTGTTTTGACTGTAGTGGAAGATGTTTTTATGGAAGCTTCTCTTAATCCTGATTCTTTGCCTCCTGCTCCTGTTAAGCCGGATAGGTATTACAGGGTGCCTGAAGCTCATAAGTATCTTTTTAAGAGTCCTAGGGCAGACCCGGAAACTGTTAGCCATGGGCCTAAAGGTGTTAAGGCTTCTGTTGTTAAGAATCCGGTTCCTGCAGACAAGGAGGCTAGGGCCTTGGATAGATGGGGCAAGAAAGTCTATACTTCTTCCACTCTTGCTATGAGGGCTCTGAATTGCCAGTTTCACATGTTGAAATACCAAAATTATCTCCTTTCACAATTGAAATCTAAGGTTGATGCTCTGGCAGTAGGTATTGATTGTAAGGAGTTGCAAGATTTAGTGCACGTTTCTGAACAGGTGGGTAAGCATTCTTTGCAATGTGGTTTTGATGCTGTACAGGCCTCGTCTAGGGTGGCTGCCACTGGGTCAGTTCTTCGCCGGCACGCCTGGCTGAGGGATCAGAATTTGTCTGAACATGTTAAAACAAGGATTTTAGATGCTCCTTTACAATCTGACGTATTGTTTGGTCCTCCTGTTGAGACAGTTTTAAAGAAAATGGAGGACAAAGCTAAGTCTATGCAGACTGTTAAAGATTTTTTGCAAGTCCAGCCTCCAAAGTTTAGTAGAAATTGGCCTACTAAGGGGTGGACTTATCCTTCTTATGATACCCAGTCTAGGGGTAGATCTAGACGTAGTAAGGGCAGAGATCAGGGCTCTTTCAGGCCTAGAACAGGGAGTTCTCCTGCACAGGCTTCGGGTGAGGGCAGGGGTCAGTCCTTTCGTAAGCAGACCCAATGACCTACCTTTTCAGCTACCAGAGCCTGCTCGTCTGGCAGCACCTTTGGGGGGACGGTTGGCACTTTTCAAAGAAAATTGGTGTTTAATTACCCAAGACAGATGGGTATTGGATATCGTACACCACGGCTACAGGTTTTATTTCCATACCTTGCCTCCTTTCACAGGCATGCCAGACGTTCCTCCTCAACAAAGAATAGAGGCTCACAAGCAGGTTTCTCTGTTGCTCCGACTAGGGGCCATACAGCCGGTCCCTCTGCCAGAAGTGGGCCTAGGATTTTATTCTCGCCTGTTCCTAGTACCAAAGAAGGGGAACACATGGAGACCAATTTTGGATTTATCTATCCTCAACACTTATCTGGACATTCCCAAGTTCAAAATGTTGACGTTGCAGCAGCTTTTACCTCTGCTGGGCAAAGATCATTGGATGGTAACTTTGGATCTCATGGAGGCTTACCTTCATGTTCCTATCAGACTAGGTTGCAGAAAGTATCTGCGTTTTCGAGCTGGGACTTCTCACTATCAGTTCTCTGCATTGCCCTTTGGCTTATCTACTGCGCCCAGAGTGTTCACGAAAATTCTGGCTCCAGCGATAGCTTTCTTCAGACTAAAGGGAATACAGATCTATCCTTATTTGGACGACTGCCTAATTCTGGCTCAAGGAAGAGAAGAGCTCCTTCATCATTTGGAATTTGTGATAGTGCTAAGATGCCTAGGGTATTCTGTGAACGAAATAAAGTCCAGTCTAGTACCCTCTCAAGACATGTGCTTTCTGGGTGTGAGACTGAATACAGCATCCCAGATGGCCTTTTTAACCCCGGACAAACAAAAGAGTCTATCCCTTTACTTCCATCAACTATCTCGTCAGTCCGGGCTGACTGCAAGGACAGTCCTTCAAGCCTTAGGGTTCATGGCATCTTGTATTCTGGTGCTTCCCAATGCCAAACTGCATATGAGGAAGCTACAATGGTATCTCAAAAATGTATGGACACAGCACTGCCAGGATCTAGACACTGTCATTCAAATAATACCTTGCATTCAAAAGGAATTTTTGTGGTGGGCTCAGGAATGTCACCTAAACAAGGGACTCTCTGTGACCCGGCCAGAGGCGAGTCAGATTTTAACGACAGATGCCTCAGACAAAGCTTGGGAGCTCATCTCAATGGAAAGTGGATACAAAACAAGTGGCCTGTCAGACTACATCATCTACATATCAACATGAAGGAGATGTTAGCAGTCCAGTTTGCATTAATTGCTTTCAAGGAATTACTTCTTCCAGGGCAGGTGTTGATTCTAACAGACAACACAACTGTCATGTGGTACATCAACAAGCAAGGGGAACGATTCTTATCCTCTATGCAGGCAAGCAATGATTTTGTGGGAGACTGCTCTCAGTTTACAGCTCAATCTTCAGGCAAGGTTTCTGCCAGGAGCACAGAACTCCTTAGCAGATGTGTTGAGCAGACGAATTATGGATCCCCACGAGTGGAAATTGGATCCTCATGTATTTCAGCAATTGACAGTGTCATGGGGAACTCCAGACATAGATCTGTTCGCTTCCCCACTAAACCATCAGCTGCCAAAGTTTTGCACAAAAAGGTTTCATCCCACAGCTTGGAGAGTGGATGCTCTTTCCTTCAATTGGAGCAATCTTCATGTGTATGCCTTTCCACCTCTGCCTCTCCTCCTAAAGGTACTTCTGAAAGTCAGACAGGACAAGCCAAGGATGATCTTAATAGCTCCGGATTGGCCTCGACAACACTGGTACCCATTACTGAGAAGTCTGGTATGGAAGCCTCCATGGCCTTTGCCTTCGATTCCACACCTGTTGTCGCAGGAGGACAGCCATTTGCTACATGTCAAGCTTCACTCTCTGCACCTCACAGCCTGGCATATTCTGTTTTGACCCATAGTGGGCCTCCACTTCCTCAGCAAGTTTTGAATGTTATCTTGGAAGCTAGGAGGCCTAGTACAAGGAAAGTGTACGCAGACAAATGGAAGAGATTTTTGTTTTGGAGTGCAGCAAAAGATTTTGATGTTTCTGAGCCTAATTTGTGTGTGGCTCTTCAATATCTTACTGAGTTACTAGACAAAGGTTTGTCTTTCTCTTCTATTAAGGTTCATGCTGCAGCAATTTCAGCTCACTATGATTGCAACCCACCATTGTTTTCTCATCCTTTGTTCAAGCAATTTCTTAGAGGGCAAAGAATATGAGACCCCACGAGAGCTCCTACTCCTGCTTGGGATCTCAATTTTGTGTTGGAGAAACTCACTCTACAACCTTTTGAGCCTGCTGCTACTGCTGAGTTGAAGTATTTATCATGGAAGACTGCTTTTTTGTTGGCCATTACCTCTGCAAGACGGGTTTCTGAATTACAGGCCCTTATGGCAGTTGAGCCTTTCTTGATTTTCCATAAGGATAGGGTATCATTACGTACTAATCCTTCCTTTATGCCTAAGGTGGTTTCTAGTGTGGCTTTGAACCAAACTATTCATTTGCCTACGTTTTATGCAAATCCCCAAAATAAAGGGGAAAAGATTTTGCACACTTTAGATGTCCACAGGCAGTTGCGTTATTATTTGGACAGAACTAAAGGTTTCAGGCAGTCTCAGCAGTTGTTTGTTTCTTTTGCTTTGAGTTCTCAGGGCAAGCCTGTATCAAAACAAACTATTTCTAAGTGGATTGGGTTTTGCATTGCTTTCTGTTATTCCCATCATGGCAAGGAGATTCCAGCTGGGATTAGGCCTCATTCCACTAGGGCTACTGCCACTTCAACAGCTTTTTTGAGGGGAGTGGCAACCAAGGATATTTTGGAGGCAGCTACTTGGAGTTCTGTACATACTTTCTCTAAGCATTATCACCTGCCACTTTACTCTAAGTCTAGGGCTGGTTTTGCCACTGCTGTTTTGCAGGGCATTTTGGCAGCTCCTGCTTCCTTGTAGTTAGCCATCCTCCCTTATCTCTGCTTTGGGATTCTACCCAATTGTTAGGACTGCAGCAATGTGAGATGAAGAACATAGTACAGTTTTGTACCTACCATAAATGTAGATGTTCGAGGATCCACATTGCTGCAGTCCAATTTACCCTCCCTCCTTCCCCTCTGTTGTTAGAGGTGGTTGTGTGGGTTGGGTTGTACATTTTGTGTATATTGTATATATTGTACTATAGTTAGTGCAAGGGTGGTTGGTTGGTTGTTTGCTGTCTTTTGGTTTTGACCTTTCTTTTTAGGGTCTTCTGACATCTGGGGCAAGAAAAGACTGAGGATATGACGCCGGTCATGCGCATTTGTACCCTGACGTACTGACGTCAGTCAAATGTGCCCTGACCGACGTCAGCCTTATACTTTGATATTCGGGCCGACCGAGGACAGCGGACTACCCAATTGTTAGGACTGCAGCAATGTGGATCCTCGAACATCTACATTTATGGTAGGTACAAAACTGTACTTTTTCCACTCAAGGGCTTCTATGGATGACATTTGCGCAGCAGACACTTGGGCTAAACCCCACACTTTCATCAGTCATTACAAATTGAATGTGGTCTCCAGAGGGAGAGCTACCTTCGGCTCAATAGTACTTAGGAACGTTCTTCCATAAGGGCCGCCCATGTGTCTCAAGGTAGCTTGGGATTCTGTCCCATCAGTGATGAATGGAAAGAAGATTAACAACATCAGCGAAGCAACTTCAGATAAAAAAGTTATGTCTTATCCCAGTGTTCCATCTGTATTGTTCATCGTCTTTAATTCATTACTTCCCACCCTCCTTCCCCCTCCAAAGGCTCCTGGGGGATACTTTGGGTCCAAGTTGTGTCTTAGGGCACTTGCGTAGAATGGGTCTCTGCTTTTCTGGTTTATCACGGGCAAACTCAATCTGAGCTAACAGGGAGAAGGGTGTTGTGGGTAAAAGCTTAGCTCGAGGGTTTTTGGCTGGCGCGAGCTTGGTAATAGGCCAACTCGGTTCTGAGGGCTCAGAACCGAACCCATCAGTGATGAATGAAGGATGATGAACAACACAGATGGAACGTTATGGTAAGACATGACTTCTTTTTTTGGTTTGATATTTCTTGAGTTTGTAAATTGAGTTAAAAAATTCTATAAATTCAATGTCAGCTCTCCTGTAAGTCCTATGGTTCGACTATTACCTGCAAAATAGAACCTTCCAAGTTTACTACAGCAATAACCACAAAGAAGTTGCCACACAGTCTTGGAGTCTCTTGAATATCAGTCCTAGGCCCTCTGTTATTTTTTCCTCTAAATAAATGACATCATATATGACAACCCCACACTTAATCTGGCATTGTAAACTGATCATAGGAGATTACTAGGCTAATGGTTCTGGGGCCCTTACAAGCCTAGCCAAAAGTTTATCAACAGAAAAGAAACCACAATCAACACCGGTCACCCCTGCCAATAAGGGACACAGGTGGAACCCCTGGGACAAATTTGTGGTTGCCCATCCATTCATCAGGGTTGCACTTGAAGAGGCTCAGTGACATACTTTGCTTGACGTTTATGGGGAGTCTATTGCATAGACATAGGGCAGCCTCTAGGAGACAAACCTGTCTCTCCAGCATGTTTTGTTAATGTCACATATTAGATTTAAGCCTTTTGATCGGGTGCTACACGAGGAGTTAGACATGGATCTGGAGCATCTCTAGTAGAGCAGGGTCTGAGATTGCCTTTTAGGCGAGAGACAGGTTGCCTCTGAGCAGTCTGTACAATACAGAGTAGAGTGATAGTGAACTGAGCCTGTCCACATAGGACAGGTGTTGGAGGTCATGTATTCTCTTTGTGAGGTATTTCTGTGGCCTTTACAGTTGATGCAGGTGTTTGGAGAGGTACATACCAAATGGGGCGTTGTACTCAATAATTGGCCTAATGAGAGAGGCGTACAGAGAGGTAACAACCTCCTTTTTTCTGAATACAATCCCTTTACTTATGAGATAAACCAAGTAAAAGGCTTTTCTGACCACTGCTTGCTACATGGTGGTCAAATGTGAGATTCTTGCCAACTTGTGTACCCAGGTCTCTCACCACAGGTTGTGTGCTTAGGGAGTTGCCGCTAACATGGTAATCAGTACAGGGTGTGTTTTTGCCGAATGGTTTGATAATACATTTTTTTGCATTTAACTTAAGGCCAAGGACCAATCACAATACGAGAGGAATGCCAGGCACCCAGCATTACTGCAACACAGGTTAAAGCTGCATCATCCAAGGCTAAGAATACAGCTTCCTTGGGGCCCAACGATATCCCTGGATGAGCTACAAAGTGAACTGGCACCACATCTGTGTGCCCTGTTCAATCACAGCCTCACCTCACACTTTGTCCCTACTGAATGGCACACTGCTACAGTCATGCCTCTCCATAAAGGGGGAGCGACTACAGACCATGGCAATTATTGCCTCAGTATCCTGACAAGTCTGGTATGTAAGGCTATGGAGCGCATCATCATGGACCTAATTAAGAAGGACATATGGAATCTCCAAACTCTAGATCCCATGCAGTTTGGTTTTGTGAAAGGTAGATCATACCTGCTCAACCTGGCTGACTTCTTTTAGTCAGTCACCAGAGCTGTGGATGAGGGCAAGGCAGTTCAAACAGCGTTCCTCAATCTGGCCAAGGCCTTTGATACCATTCCCCACTCAAGAATTATTGATAAACTCACCAAACTAGGCATCAACCCCTATATCACTAGATGGGTTGCAAATTGTCTCACAGAACCCACAGTGTGAAAGTAGCGGACTCCAAGTCAGACTGCTGACCAGTCATGAGTGGAGTCCCACAGGGATCGGTCCTGGGTCCTCTCCTGCTTGGCATCTACTTCTCAGAAATCCAAGCCAACACGGAGGGACTCTGACTGACCAAGTTCGCAGACGACTGCAAGCTGGGAGCCATTATTAACTCCAAGTGATGTAGACATCCTGCAGAAAGGCCTCACTGAGACCAATGACTGGTGTCGAAACCATGGCTTTAAGCTTAATGCCAAAACATCCGCCGTCATCCCCTTTGGGAAGAACTCAGTTCCCACGAATTACCGCATCGATGGGAGCCCACTGAAGGCATTATAAGAGATTTGGGGATACAGGTTGACAGCAACCTCTCCTTCGACCACCACATTGCCACTATGGTCAGAAAGTCCTGTGTGGCACATCCCATTACCAAGGGTTTTGCATCCCGGAAGAAAGAGGTAATCATCTCTCTGTACTCTTCTCTCATTAGGCCAGTCATCGAGTATAAACCCCCTTTTGGCATATACCTCACTAGAAAGGCCACAAAAGTACGTCACGTAGAGGATCCTAGGCCTTAAAAACATATCCTACATGGACAGACTAAAAAAAATCCAGCCATTCTCGGTCACATATCATCTACTAAGAGGTGATCTCTGCTTGACTTGCAAAGCCATGTCTGACCCAGTTCTGTTAGAAATACTACATCTAAAGAAATCCCAATCCCTCCACACCACAGGCTCCAGAGACATCAGCCTCATTACCACAGTCAACAGAACATGCTGGAGGGACAGGTTCATAATGCAGAGCCCATGCTCTGGAATAGACTTCCCATACATGTTAAGCAGAGCACCTCACTAGCCCTCTTCAAGAGAAATCTTGATGAGTGGATAGGAAATAGAAAGTTCACCTCGGGGATTACTCCAGTGGCTCTTCTTGATAGAGGCACTGGGAACTAACGGGCGGCACATTGCCAGGGCACTTATATGGGCTAGACTTGTAAAGGCTCCAGGGCCATTAGCCTAGTACACACCTATGAATTTATGACTTTGGCACCAGTCATTTGTTGCTGTTAGACCCTCTTTAAGTATGTTAGCATCATTTGGGGGGGTCATTGACAGCACCCAACTTAGTCATACACAGACTTGGTCATCCACAGGCCTTTTGTCTTTGCCTGGACCTCTGAGAAGTAATTGCCAAACAATAGGGGTCCCAGGACAGATCCCTGGGGGACACCACTAGTGACAGGTCTGCTATCAGAGGTAATGGCACCTATTTTGACCTTGTGGGTCCTATCAGTGAGCCAGTTGGCCACCCACTTGATGAGATAGGGATTTACACCAAGTTCTGTTATCTTTTTGATGATGCCCGAGTCGGGGATTGTGTCAAAGGCTTTGGCCAAGTCAAGGTAAGCTGTGTGTACTGACTTTCCCTCATCCAGTGTCTTGGTGACATTCTGAAAAAAGTCAACCAGGTTCAACAGGCAAGAACTGCCTTTGACGAACTTTGTGAAAATAGTGGATTCCAAATCCGACATCAGACCAGTGACAAGTGGAGTACCACAGGGTTCAGTCCTGGGTCCTCTCCTGTTTGGTATATATAGAATACAGCCTGGGATACTGTCAGATCCCATGGCAGCTGTGTTTTTTGCCTTGGATAGGGCCTTTAACAGTTGATCTATGGAGATGTGAGCTGCGGGACAAGTATCGGGATGTCGAATGGGCCTTTAGAGGAGGACAGAAAGGTGAAGTTTGCACTGAACCTATTTGCTAGTAGGTTGGCTAAGTCAACAGGATCAGTGTAAGTGGCACCGTTATGAACTAATTCGGAGCAAACATGGGATTTGCCATGGAGGTTTCTGACATAACTGAAAAAGGCTTTGTGGTTAGCCTTTTTTTCGGAGGATAGTTTCGATTCATAATTGGCTTTGGAGGTTTTCAGTAGTGATCTAATTTGCTTGTTGAGGCTAAGGAGGGAGTTTTTCCAATTGGGAATTTGTGCCTTTTTACCCTTGGACAACAGTTTCTTCCTTTTGTTGTAAAGACTGTTCACAGAGGATCTCTACCACATAGGTTTGTGTTTTCTTGAGGAGCAGGTTTTAGTTCTGTTGGGTATGGCTGAGTCCATCCACTTGTACAGGTGCTTGTATACTGCACTGGCATACTGTTCAGCATATTTGTCTGCATCCTCGGTGGGGGGGGGGGGGTAGACTGTGTTGTGAAGCTACTGATACCCTCCCTTAGAAGGTTGTCAGTTTTTGAGAAGTTTTTTAGCCTGGTTACGGCTGGGGGGATGGGTTGGATGGGATAGACACTTCGAATGAGACAGACCGATGGTCTGATCTCACCAGTAAAGAACTTACTATGGGGGTGGTGCAGCAGTCACCCATGTTGGTGAGAACCAAGTCTAGAATGCTATCTCCCCTTGTGGTGGATGAAACAAGCTGGTCTAGCACATTAGAATTGATGAAATCAAGGAATCGTTGGGTGAGTGCATTAGAGCAGGAATAGTTCACCCAGTTTATGGTGGGGTAGTTAAAGTCACCAAGGATCAGGGTGTTAGGGTGTACCTTGATTGACTCGAGTAGGTCCAGGCAGGAGGAGTGGGTGTCCTGATTCATGGAAGGGGGTCTATAGCTGGCTATAACTTGGATGGGTGTCTTCCCAATTGTCAGTTGCACTTGAAGAAGTTCTAGTGCATCATGCTGTCAATCCAATCTGGAAGTGTACTTGTCTTTAATAACAATAGAAACTCCACCACCCTTAGTCTCCCTGACCTCATTTTGGGGTCAGTGTGTGTGGAATGAGGTATAGCCTGATAAGGCAAGGGTGCTGTCAGTCTTGAACCAACTTTCCATGACTGCACAGATGTCAGCATTTTCCAGTGCTAGGAGAGCCTCCAGTGAGTGCATTTTCAGGTTAAGGCTCCTGTCGTTAAGCAGCATGACCTTCAATTTGCTTTTTGGCAGATCTTTTATGTTGGAAGATTTGTCTGTGGGACATTGCCTAAAAAGGCCAAATGGGTGAGGCAAGAGCCTTGGCTAGAATCCTGAATCCCAGGGGTGACAAGTGGAGGCCATCTCTGGCAAAGCATCGAAGTCTGTCAACCATGTCATCCCAGGCAGACAGATACTGGAACCCCTTGGAATGAGACCAAAAACTAAGCCAATTGTTGAACTTAATTATTTTTTGTTGGTATTGTGGTATCATTCTTGGTGAAGGTAGGATGCTGCTTAGGGCTAGGGTCATACCTACCTGGGACACATACTCTGATAGCTGATCTGTTACTTCCAGAATCTCCTAGTGACATTCTGTTCTACAGGAAAGGATCAAAGACAGTTTCATAAAATTGTGTAACAGAGCATAACAAAACAGACTTTGATTAATTCATCTTACTTTAACGTCATGCTGTTTGCAACATGTAAAAAGTTTCAGCGTTTACCACCATTAAAAATGAATGATAGTGACAGAAACCACTTACCACAGATTATAAAACAAAGGTATCTAGGATAAATGTTTGACCCCTCACTGACATTTTAATTTTTGACCCCTCACTGACATTTACTCAACACACTGATAAAACTGTCAACAAAGTCACTGGGCAGCTGAAACTGTGCTGTAGCGTATGTCACCTGCTCTCACCCCCAGCCCGATGCCAGAAATGTAGTATTGCCATAACTAGAATACAGCCACCCCTTAATTGCTTCCCACTTTGGCAGAAACACCTACAATATTCAGACTGCAATGGATAAAATCTGCCAATTTTTTTCTGTCTGATGACCCCTGTAACTGAAAACTCATGCAAACATTCAGTTGATTACCAGTACATAACCAAGAATCCTTACTAATTGATCACTTATTCAAGCTAATCAACTTCTGTCAATGTCTACCATTAAAAAAACATAGATTGATAATTAGCAAACATATGACCTAAGAGAAACCCATGATTAAGTCCAGACTCTCATCAAACATCAGTTCAAAGCAGCAGTTGGAAAGTCAGCTTTTTCCAAGATAGGATCAGCTTCCTGGAGTCATATCTCAGCAGACAGAACAGAACATGTTTCAAAGATGATGGTTAAGTTAATACTTATTTAATGCTTATTCATCTAAAAGGTGGTCAGCATTTTATTGACAGTATTGTCTTTTTTTTTTTTGATAAAACAAGCAGCTTGTAAATATGTAATTATTAGACAAATTTGTGGTAACCATGCCCATTAAGACTTTCAGGTATTTTTGCCACATTGGCACACATCTTTCTTCTGTGATAAAAGCATCCCATTGTAAATGTGTGCATATTGTACTCATTTGTGGACATCAGCTTTATTGCTAATGTTCTGTAATTATTTGCTTGAACCGTATGTTATTCTTAACTTTTATGTGTTGTTTTGCCATAATGGATTAGATCATGGCTGAAGTGGGTGTGCTGATCAGACTGTCTAACTGGTTTATATTCCCAGAGGTAGCAACATTCCTACCCTAGAGCTCTTTATCTCTTGGATATCATAGACTATCTGTCATGAAACTGTTATCTCAGGCGATGTCAACATCGACTGGAAGTACCTTGACACTGATTCCCCAAACACCTCCATCAATCTCTTGGTTTCTCCCAACTAATCTCTATCCCTACTCGCCTAAACAGAAGTTCCAG
Source organism: Protopterus annectens (assembly GCF_019279795.1). NCBI lineage: Eukaryota > Metazoa > Chordata > Ceratodontiformes > Protopteridae > Protopterus > Protopterus annectens. The sequence continues at coordinate 1,041,087 of NC_056733.1, read as the reverse complement.
CCATGGCTGTACTCTAGATTGGGTCCTCAGCTCCAGTCCTTATCTGTATCATAACCCCTTTACACTCCCTGATGCCCTAAGGGATCATCCCACCTATATAGTTCGGCACTCTCCTCAACTGTACAAACACCAGCAGTATAAAGACTGCCGCACTCTCTCTAATTTTAATCCAGAAACTTTCAGTCATCTGTTCTCTTCAATCAGTTGGTCCTTTCTCCACAATCCCTCCCTTGTGGAAACTGTCCTGGCGTTCATCATCTTTCTAGACACACTAAACTCCCTGGCACCTATAAGAAAACTAAGAATCAAAACCCTTTATTCCCCCTGGCTGACCCAAGCCACCCGATCTCTCATGAATTAGAGATCGTGTATGGAAAAAATGGAAGAGATCTAAATCCCTCACTGATCTCCAAACTTATATAGAGCTCCACAACCTAACCAAAAAAAAAAAGGAAATCCCAATAAACAGAATTTCTTTCACAAACCACTAATTTCAGACCAATTGGCATTTTATCTCCCCTGTCAAAATTTCTAGAAAAACACATTCACAAACAGCTTCTTGAACACCTTCTGCAAGAAAATCTTCTCACATCCACACAGCATGGTTTCTGCCCAAAGCACAGTAATGGCACTGCTCTAACATCCTTCATAAATACAATTGCAAATTCTCGCAACAATAAGTTGGTCTCATACCTGATGTTCTTCATGTTTCACTGTTGCAGTCATTACATTTGGGTAATGTGCTTGCAGGTTGCCCTCAGTTGGCCTGATTAACAAAGTCTTGGGTCCTGCATCAGTTGCTGTCCCTTCTTCCATTGCGTCAGGTTGTCAGGGGTATAAAACATGCAGCCGACACACTTACATCAGTCTTTTTTGCCTTGCGGTGCCCAAAGCTGAAGCAGTTCGCAAGTGCCGGTCGGCCGACTCCTGAAATTTTCGTTTGAGTTTCAGAACCAAAGTCTTCAACTAAAAGCTAAGTACCCCGTTGGGGAAACTTTTTATTGCTCCTTACTGATGTCAATAAGTTAATAATTGCATTACTTGTGGAAAGCAAATACCTCATAAAGATTTTCATTTGTACTGTATTCCTTGCTTAGGGCCTGACCACGACATACCTTGCTGTCGGTTTTGTGCTTTATTTAATCAGCACACACTATCTGTCGTCGGTATATTTTTGCCTCTAAATATTTCGGTTCTCTGTTTAATTATCCAGAAATGTCATCTGTTAGCCATCCGACTACTGGGATTCCGAAAAAACAGAAAGATAGACATTGACAGGCCGCCGAGGTCCAAAACTGCTGACGATGCTTCTCCTAAGCCAGTCGCCAGTTCGCTGGTACTCAGAGGGGCATTTTTGCAGCCCCTGATACCCACTACTTCTGATTCGCAGGCCTCTACTTAGACCCGTTCGGAGTCTGGTATGCCACGAGATACTTCAACTATGGAACCCGCAGATGTCTCTACCTTGGATGTGTCCAGAGCCGCTGTGCAGGCATAGGCTTCTGAGAGTGTATTCAGGCCTACAGACTTGCATATTAAATCAACGCCTTCTTCATTACCAAGGCCTAAATCTCGATCCATGTCTAAAAAACTGGCGCCCAGGCCACATGCTCAGGCCTCTATGCCTAAAACACAAATGATAAAAATGGCTGAAGATCTAATAACTCTAATCAGGGTTAGCCAACCCCCCCCTTCTAAGAGGCCTTAGGGCTGAGCTTGACCATGAATCTTCTGATGAGGATTCTGTTTTTTTCTGACTATTCTGATGACCTGGATTTGTCCTTACCTACTTATGCGGATTCTGATGCAGAGGACTCTATTCCCTCTGCTTCCCCTCCTGAGGATTTTTCTTTTGGGGAAACCTTACATACTGTAAGGGAGCATTTTCTCTGGGAAAGCCAGGAATTTTCTAATTCAAAAAAGAGGCTTAGGGATTTCCTTCTCCTACCTCAGGATAGGCCTTTGGCTATTCCTCCTGTACTAGATATTGTTGATTATGCTTTCTCGGAATCCAGTTTGACCCCTGATTCCCTACCTCCTGCTCCCAGTAAACCTGACCGATACTACAGGGTCCCTGAGTCCCACAAGTTCCTTTTCAAAAATCCTATTGCAGATCCAGAGACTATTTCACAGGGGCCCAAGGGCATCAAGGCTTCTACTGCTAAAAATCATAACCCTTCTGATAGACTCCAGGGTGCTGGATAGATGGGGTAAAAAGGTTTACACTTCAGCAACCTTGGCCATTAGAGCTTTAAACTGCCAATTTCATGTTAAAATATCAACAACATGTTATTGGACTGCTTAAACAGAAAATTATGTTGATTCCTGACTTTGTGGAAAATAAAGACTTACAGGATTTAATGCATTCTGCTGAACAAGTTGGAAAGCTTACTTTGCAATGTGGTTTTGATTTTTTAGAGGCCTCTTGCAGGGCTGCTGTTACTGGGTCTGTGCTTAGAAGGCATGCTTGGCTTAAGGAGCAATCTTTGCATGATCATGTTAAAGCTAAATTGTTGGATGCTCCTTTAAATCAGGACCGCCTGTTTGTCAACAAGGCTGAAGAAGTTCTTAAAAAGATGGAAGATAAAGCTAAATCTATGCAAACTGTTTGTCATTTTTACAAGTTCAGCCTCCTAGATTTAGTAGGCACTGTCCCTCTAAGACTTGGTCCTTTCCAGCCCCTTCCAGGTCTTCTCAAGCCAAACCCAGACACAGCAGAAACCCCAGGTTTCAGTCCCAGGGGGACTCACAGAACTAAGCAGTGGGGGGCCTCCACTTCCAAGTCTGGGAATATCAAGACTCCCCCCTATGGTAAACTGTCTCAATTACTTCCTTTTAAAATTTCCAAGCACTTATCTTCTGACTGCCCCTTCGGGGGGAAAGATTGCTCTTCATGCAAAAAACTGGGAACTTATTACCCAGGGCAATTGGGTTTTAAATATAGTGTCTCAGGGTCTACATATTTCACTTCCAGACGTTGCCAACGCCAAATGGGTGGCCAGACCTACCCTCAAATCAGTGGGCAGAGGCTCAAAAACAAGTACTTTCTCTCTCAAGCATGGGGACTATTCAACTGGTACCAGAAGAGGAAAAGGGACAAGGTTTCTACTCGAGACTTTTCCTGGTACCCAGAAAAGACAAATCATGGCATCCTATCCTGGATCTGTCTACTCTAAACACCTTTCTGGAGATTCCAAAATTCAAGATGCTGACTCTTCACCAGTTACTTCCTATGCTAGGCAAAGATGCCTGGTTGGCAACACTAGATTTAAAAGAAGCATACCTACACATCCTAATCGGGGAATCTTGCAGACGATACCTACGCTTCAAAGCAGGCTACACACACTATCAGTTCTCTGCACTGCCCTTTGGCTTATCTACTGTACCCAGGGTATTCACAAAGTGCCTAGCTCCAGTTATTGCATTTTGCAGGCAAAGAAGTATTCAGATATACCCATACCTGGACAATTGTCTAATTCAGACAGAAAGCCAGGACATACTTTTAAATCATCTTGCCTTTGTAAAAAAGGTTCTAACTTGTCTGGGGTACACCATAAATGAAAAGAAATCACAACTGGTAACCTGTCAACAAATTATATTCCTGGGAGCAAGCTTGAATACAACTTCCCAGATGGCTTACTTCACACCAGAAAAGCAAATTCATTTGACAACCTACTTCAAACAAGTGGCCACAAAAACCCTGCTATCTGCAAGACAAATACTGCAAGCCTTGGGGTTCATGGCCTCCTGCATTCTTCTAATTCCGTATGCAAGACTGCATATGAGGAAACTACAGTGGTATCTAAAAAGCCTATGGAGTCAACATTCTCACAGCCTAGAAACAATGATTCCTATCATACCTTGCCTACGCCTAGAGTTCCTTTGGTGGACAGAGGCCTGCCACCAAAACAAGGGACTACCTTTCACAACACCCCCTGCTGCCCAAACCCTAACAACAGATGCATCAGACTGTGCATGTGGGGGGCTCACCTGGCAGGGAAGTGCATTCAGGGCAAATGGAACCCAAGTCAAATGCACCTGCAAATCAATCAAAAAGAAATGTTAGCTGTACAGAATGCTCTGACAGACCTCAAGGACTACATTCATCCAGGACAACTAATGGAAAAGACGGACAACACCACAGTTATGTGGTACATAAACAAGCAGTGGGGTACACATTCTTATCCCCTCTGCAGACTAGCCAAGGCATTGTGGAACACAGCCTTGAGCTACCAAGTGCACCTTACAAGCTCAATTCCTGCCAGGAAAATTAAATACACTGGCAGACTGACTAAGCAGAAACCTCATGGACCCACACGAGTGGAAACTGGAACCAAGGAATTTCAGCATGTTGACAAGTGAATGGGGGAGCCCAGATATAAACCTGTTTGCCTCCCCCCAGAACTACCAAGTGGACAAATTTTGCACAAGTACTCCCCACAAACAAGCCTGGAAAGTGGATGCTCTATCCTTCAGCTGTAAAAACCTATCAGTCTATGCCTTTCCCCCGCTGCCTCTGCTCTCCAAAGTACCACTAAAAGTCAAACAGGACAAACCCAGGATGATTTTGATTGCTCCAGACTGGCCGCGCCAACACTGCTGTACCCCCTCCTGCGTAGTGTGTCACTGTTATCTCCATGGCACCTGTCTCAGTTTTCTTCCCTGCTGTCTCAGCAGGAGAACCAGATTCTGCACCCTCAGCTTCCAACACTGAACCTTGCAGCCTGGCTAATTACTTAAACTCACCCTTACCATCCCTCAGCAAATCTATGATGGATGTCATCTTAGACGCAAGGAGGCCTAGTACTAGAAAATCTTATGTTGAAAAATGGAAAGGATTCTGTGCCTGGAACCAATCTCAAGGGATGAGCACAGCAGCGCCCAATTTACCTCAGATTTTACAATACTTAACTGAGATGCTTCACAAGGACCTGTCTTTTTCCTCCATTAAAATTCACGCCTCAGCCATTTCAGCTCATTATAGCACAGAACCACCCCTCTTCTTTCATCCACTGCTCAAGCAGTTCCTCAGAGGGACCAAAACTTTGAGACCACCCAGGAAAGCAGCAACCCCAGCCTGGGACCTTAACTTTGTCTTGGAGAAACTCACTCTACCTCCTTTCGACCCAGCTGCTACTGCAGTCTTAAAATTTCTTTCTTGGAATACAGCTTTCCTTTTAGCAATCACTTCAGCTAGAAGGGTATCTGAATTACAGGCCCTTATGGCAGTGGAGCCTTTCATCATCTTTCATGCGGACAGGGTGTTACTCAGAACCAATCCATCCTTCATGCCCAAGGTGGTATCCAGTGTGGCTCTTAATCAGTCCATTCATTTGCCAAGCTTCTTTCCTAATCCACAGAACAAAGGGGAACGGATACTGCATTTCTTGGATGTGCATAGACAACTTAGATTCTACTTGGACAGGACTAAACCTCAAAGAAAATCTGAACAACTGCTGGTAGCATTTGCTGCAGGGGCAGAGGGGAAGGCTATTTCAAAACAAACCATTTCTAAATGGATAAGCCATTGCATTCCTTTCTGCTGTAAGCACCATGGAAAACCTGTCCTTCAGGGGATCAGACCTCACTCCACCAGGGCTGCATCTACTTCTACAGCCTTTCTCAGAGGGGTTCTTACCAGGGACATCCTAGAAGCTGCTACCTGGAGTTCTGTACATACTTTAACCAAGCATTATCATTTGCCAATTTTCTCTAAATCCAGAGCTGGCTTTGCCGCTGCAGTCTTGAAGGGCCTTATAGCTGACCCTAATGCTATTTAAACTCCTCTTCCCAACCGTAGCTTTGGGAATCTACCCAAAAGTAATGACTGCAACATTGAAACACGAAGAACATAGTACAGTTGTGTACACTTACCATAAATATAGATGTTCGAGTGTATTCACTGTTGCAGTTCTGGTTGCCCTCCCTCCTGCCCCCTAACTTCTTTTGGCTATACCTCTACTTTCCTTTACTATGCTTAAAAGCCTTTTTGGTGTATTTGCTTTTTTGTTGGAGGTATACCTTTGTGTTTTTATGTTTTATTGCTTCGCATTAGGGGGCCACCTGATACCTGGGGCAAGTAAAACTGATGTAATGGCGTCAGCTGCATGTTTTATACCCGTGATGACCTGACATCATGGAAAGAAGGGACAGCAACCGACGCAGGACCCAAGACTTTGTTAATCAGGTCGACTGAGGGCTACCTGCAAGCAGATTACCCAAATGTAATGACTGCAACAGTGAATACACTCAAACATCTACATTTATGGTAAGTGTACACAACTGTACTTTTCTTGATCTCTCCAAAGCTTTCGATACTGTTTCCCATCGACTACTTCTGTCCTAACTATCCAAAGAGTTAGAAGACAGAGCACGCCGACAAAACCTGAGTTTTTCTGGTGTACGAGAGAAACTGAAAGGAACAGACTGCATTAATGTTAAGACAATTTAAATAAGCATTAATGTTGTGAAAATTTAAATAAGCAATTGGACTGGTGTTTCACAGCAAAATTTATTAATTGAGAGGGCACATCATGTGAATTCTCCACATCTGGCTATAAGAAAGCATTTAAGACATATATTAACGTATTATATTACGTATTATTCCAACTATTCTCTGTCTCATATCGCCTACTTAGAGGCGATCTCTGCTTGACTTACAAAGCCATGTCTGACCCAGCTCTATTAGAAATACTGCATCTGAAGAAATACCAATCCCTCCACACCACACACTCCAGAGACCTCAACCTCATTACCACAATCAATAGAACATGCTGGAGGGACAGATTCATAACCCAGAGACTGCCCATGCTATGGAATAGACTTCCCATACATGTGAAGCAGAGCACATCACTGGCTCTCTTCAAAAGAAATTTTGATGAGTGGATGGGTAATAGAAAGTTCACCCTAGTGGCTTTACTAGACAGAGGCACCGGGAACTAGGTTGGGTGGCACAATACTGGGGTAATCCTGTTGGCTAGGCTTGTAAAGGCTCCAGGGCCATTAGCCTAGTACACACCTATGAACATATTAGTAAAGATGCCAACAGAAGAAGCATCTCCTGAACAAATTCTGAAGAAGGGAGAGGTATTAAAAATTGGGGACAACAGAGTGATTGCAAAAAGTGATTAGACACTGTGCACCAGGCAGAAAAGAAGCACATTTATTTCATGCAATGATGAGAGGCAGGTATGTGATTCACACTGCTGTATTTTGCTGTCTTTTGAATGTTTTTTCACATGGAGCGTGAAACGCATTTTTGGATGCAAAACAGGTCGAGAAAGAAATGAAGTGAGCCAGGAAGCAGAGGGGGACTTTGCATTTCATTTTTCTAACCGTAACAAAGCCCAAAGAGAGATTTTGCTAATAAAACATGTTCCGTTGTTCCAAAGGAAATGTTTGACTGTGGGGAAAAAAAGCACAGGAACTGACTCGAAGAATCAGGAGTACTTTGGACTTGAACCAGAGACTGATGTTGGAAGACTGAGGTGACCAGGATGAAAACCAGCAACCTTTGAAATTAGTAAATAAATTTAGGCGTGAAATGTGGTTGCGCAAGAAGTGGCTGAGTAAGACTGTAGTTTTGTTGACCATGTTAAACTGCTGGAAGAACTGTAAGGAATGCATGGTTTTGGGGCATGCGCTGGACATAAGCTCTTTGTGTCTCATTCATTCTTACCCAGGAACCTCCAGCAGTCCTCCACTTCTCTTTCAAGAGTTGGATGATAGGGAGTGGGCCAGCTTGCTGGTTCTGAAAAAAGCCTACCCTCCACACCATCCACCCTGGGAGCACCCCCTCATCAGCAACCATCAAAGCTTGCATTTACTATATTCTGAGGGGGAAATGTGCCTCCTCACTTTAGTTTCCCCATGGCTGTGTAGTACAAATGCATTATGGTAGCACAAACTTGGCCATATTGGAACTCCTCTGGGTGAAAGCCTAGTGGTTTTGTTTGCATATCAATCCCCCACCTCCTGGATGGGTGAGCAAGCAGCAACTACTTACAGCCATCCATCCTGACCAGTTATTATAGGTACCCGAGCTACTAGTTAAGCTTGGGTCACCTTTAGTGTAGTCAGGACCTTATCCTTCTGTGCCATGGTGCTGGTCCTTGTATGTAATGATTTCACCAAGGCACCCTATTCTCTGCTTCAGCTCCACCTTTGGGACCCCTCACAACATGACAGAGAAGTTACGGGGGGGGGGGGGTTATAGAATTCTCTCAGGCACAGTTCAGATTTAGAGCTTTTATGGGCCTTTCTAAGTCTATGGCATTAGCAGATGTTTATCGTGTTTCACTGTTGCAGTCATTACTCTTGGGTTATCCTGCTGGCAGGCTACCCGCAGTCGGCCAGAATTCCATAGTCTAGGTCCGGCGTTGGTTGCTTTCTCCCCCTCCCTGACGTCAGTGCGCCAGGGATATAAAAGATGCAGCCGACGCCATTTTCTTCAGTCTTTCTTGCCGCGCAATGCTCGAAGCAAAAGCAGTTCGCATGTGCCGGTCGGCCGACTCCTGAGATTTTCACAGGTGAATTTCAGATCCAAAGACTTCATTAAAGCTAATTACCCCGTTGGGGAAACTTTTTTCTTGCTCCAGACCGATGTCAGAAAAAGTTAACAATTGTATTTCTTGTGGGAAGCAAATACCTCATAAGGATTTTCATTCTTACTGTATTCCTTGCCTAGGCCCTGATCATAACATTGCTAGCTGTCTGTTTTTGCTAGATTCAACCAATGCACTATTTAAGCGTCTGTTTGATTTTGCTTTTCATTACTTTGGCCGAAAATTCAATTATATAATGTTGTCGGAACAGCCAACGACTGGAGTTTCTAAAAAACGCAAGGAAAAAGAGAAGGACAGGCATCCGAGATCCAAAACCGACGACGAGGCTTCTGTTAAGCCTTTCGCCGGTTCTCAGTGAGACGCTTTTGCAGCCCCTGATGCCCGCTACCTCAGAGTCACAGGCCGCTGATGACTCCCACGTGGAGCCAGCTAGGCCTCTGGATACTCAAGGTATTGGACACTCAGAAATCATTCCCTCAGATGGGTCTGGAGCCGCTGAGCAGGCATCGGCTTCTGAGGTTGTTTTCAGACCTACACAGCTATATGTAAAGCCTACTTCATCTTCTAAAGCAAAGACTAAAGCAGCTTTAAAGACAAAGAAACAAGTACAGCATTCTCCAGGACAAACTTCCATGCCTAAGAAACAGATGCTCAAAATGGCTGAAGACCTTATTACTTGATCAGGGGTTCCCATCCCCCTCCTGATAAGAAGCCTAGGCAAGAGACAGACTATGACTCTTCAGATCAGGTTTCCATTTCCTCTGACTCCTCTTCTGGACAGGAATACTCTCTTCCTCCCTATTGGGATTCTGATGCTGAAGAATCCATTCCTTCAGCCTCTCCTCCTGAGGATTATTCTTTTGGGGAAACCCTGCATACCATGAGGGAGCACTTCCACTGGGAGAGCCAAGATTACTCAGAATCAAAGAAAAGGCTTAGAGATTTTCTTTTACTTCCTCAGCACAGACCTCTTGCTATTCCCCCTGTGCTAGACATTGTAGAAGATGTATATTCAGAGTCCGGCCTATCTCCAGACTCCTTACCTCCAGCTCCTGTTAAACCAGACAGATACTACAGGGTTCCAGATTCACATAAATTTCTTTATAAAAACCCTGCTGCTGACCCAGAAACTATTTCTCAGGGTCCCAAAGGGGGGTTAAGGCCACTTCTGCAAAAAACCCTATCCCTTCTGACAGGGATTCAAGGGCACCAGACAGATGGGGGAAAAAGGTTTACACTTCTGCTACTTTGGCTGTGAGGGCTTTAAATTGTCAATTTCATATGATTAAATATCAGCAGTACTTAATGTCACTGTTAAAACAGAAAATGTTGGCCAATTCTGATTGTGCAGAAAATAAGGAAATGCAGGATTTATTGCATGCAGCTGAAGAAGTGGGAAAGCATACTTTGCAATGTGGTTTTGATTCTCTGGAGGCCTCCTGCAGGGCCGCAGTTACGGGTTCTGTCATTAGGAGGCATGCTTGGTTAAAGGAACAAAATCTGCCTGATCATGTTAAAGCAAAATTATTAGATGCTCCATTACAGCATGATACTTTATTTGGTGTTAAAGCAGAGGAGGTTTTGAAGAAAATGGAGGACAAAGCGAAATCTATGCAAACAGTAAAGGAATTTTTACAGGTTCAGCCACCAAGATTTAGCAGGAACTGGCCTACAAAGAATTGGTCCTTTCCAGTGTCGGACAGGCCACAAAGAGGCAGATACAGACGTCCCAGAGGCAGATCCTAGCCCCAGGGCTCATACAGGCCTAAACAGTGGGGCGCTTCTACCTCCAAAAGTGGAGAAGACAAAGCACAGCCATATAGGAAACACTCCCAATGACTTGCCTCTGCCAGCACCAAGCACTTATCTTCTTGCAGCCCCCTTAGGGGGAAAACTAGCACTTTTCTTTCAAAATTGGCAAATGATCACCCAGGACAAATGGGTATTGAATATAGTGTCCCAGGGCTACAGGTTCCACTTTCACATCCTGCCAAAGGCAAAAGGTATGCCAAACCTGCCACACAATCAATGGACAGAAGCGTAAAAACAAGTTTCGTCCCTTATGAACATGAGGGCCATTCAGCAAGTACCACAACAAGAGCAGGGACAAGGATTTTACTCAAGACTTTTCTTGGTACCCAGAAAGGACAAAGCCTGGAGACCAATACTGAACCTGTCTTTCCTAAACACATTTCTGGACGTTCCAAAATTAAAAATGTTAACTCTGCAGCAGCTTCTGCCCATGCTGGACAAGAAGGCTTGGCTTGTAACTTTGGACCTAAAAGAGGCATACCTGCATATCCCAATTAGACAATCTTGCAGAAGATACCTCAGATTCATAGCTGGCTCAATGTACTACCAATTCTCTGCTCTGCCCTTTGGCTTATCTACTGTGCCCAGGGTCTTCACAAAATGCCTGGCACCAGTAATTGCATTTTGCAGACAAAGAGAAATTCAAATATATCCTTACTTGGACGACTGCCTTATACAAGCAGAGAACAAGGACACTCTACCAAAGCATCTGATGTTCGTAAAAAGATTATTAATTTGCCTAGTAAATGAAAAGAAATCAAAACTAGTACCCTCCCAAGAGATAATATTCCTGGGTACAAGCCTAAATACAGTTGCCGAGATGGCTTATCTCACACCAGACAAACAAAGGCAACTAACTTCTTACTTCAGAATGTTGGCAACAAAGACCCAGTTATCTGCAAGAAAAGTTCTGCAGACTTTGGGCTTCATGGCATCCTGCATTCTGCTAATTCCATATGCCGGACTGCATATGAGGAAACTTCAATGGTACCTAAAAGTGTCTGGACTCAACATTGTCAAAGCCTGGAAGCATTAATTACCCTCATTCCTTGCCTGCAACAGAAGTTTCGATGGTGGGCACATGCCTGTCACCTCAACAAAGGACAGCCATTCACTCTACCCACAGCCAGGCAGTCAGTAACAACAGATGCATCAGATTATGCCTGGGGAGCACACATGGCAGGAAAATGTATTCAGGGCACATGGTCCACAAGCAAAATGCATCTACATATCAATCAAAAAGATATGCTAGCTGTTCAGAATGCCCTGACAGCTTTCAAGGATCTACTCCATCCAGGACAACTACTGATAAGGACGGACAATACTACAGTCATGTGGTACATAAACAAGCAGGGAGGCACACATTCCTACCCCCTATGCAGACAAGCCATGACTTTGTGGGACACATCATCGACTTATCAAGTACACCTGCAAGCACAATTCCTGCCAGGAAAGAACAATACTCTGGCAGATGAACTAAGCAGAAACCTCACGGATCCCCACGAGTGGAAACTGGATCCACAAGTCTTCAGCGTGATAAAGGAATGGGGATGCCCAGACATAGATCTATTTGCCTCCCCTCACAACTGCCAGCTACAGAAATTCTGCACAAGGACTTATCACAAGCAAGCATGGAAAGTGGATGCTCTGTCATTCAGCTGGAAAACTCTAACAGTATATGCCTTTCCTCCTCTGCCTCTCCTCCCCAAGGTACTCCTAAAGGTCATACAAGAGAAGCCAAGAATGATTCTGATTGCCTCAGACTGGCCACGCCAGCACTGGTACCCAATCCTAAAAAGCTTGTCTCAAGGCCCAGCCTGGACATTGCCTCTAATTCCTCACTTACTGACCCAGCGAAGCAATCAGATTCTGCACAGCCAACTCAGGACCCTAAATCTGGCAGCGTGATGGATAATGTAACCATTTAAAACATTCCTCTCTCTAAAGCAGTGATGGATGTTATTTTGGAGGCCAGGAGGCCCAGTACCAGAAAATCTTATGCAGAAAAATGGAAAAGATTCTGTGCTTGGAACGAGGCACAAGGAATTGACACATCTGTTCCAAATATTCCTCAGATTTTACAATACATAACTGAGGTGCTGGACAAGGGCCTATCCTTTTCATCAATTAAAATTCATGCCTCTGCCATTTCAGCTCATTACAATACGGAACCTCCTATTTTTTCCTATCCATTACTAAGGCAGTACCTCAGAGGGGCCAAAAACATAAGACCTCCAAGGAGAGCCCCAATACCTGCATGGGACCTCAATTATGTCTTGGAAAAACTCACACTGCTGCCTTTTGAGCCAGCCAATACAGCTGATATAAAGTTTTTATCTTGGAAAACAGCTCTGCTCCTAGCAATAACCTCTGCAAGACGAGTTTCAGAGTTACAGGCACTCATGGCTGTGGAACCTTTCATCATTTTCCATCCAGACAGGGTTTCTTTAAGGATGAACCCAACATTTATGCCTAAGGTAGTGTCCAGTGTGGCCCTTAACCAAACCATTCATTTGCCTACCTTTTATCCAAACCCACAAAACAAGGGTGAAAGACTTCTGCATTCCTTGGAAATACACAGACAACTACGCTTCTACTTGGACAGAACTAAAGCTTTCAGGAAAACTGAGCAACTTTTAGTGGCATATCCTGCAGGATCTCAAGGAAAGCCGATCTCAAAACAGACTGTTTCAAAATGGATAGGCCACTGCATTCATTTCTGTTACTCACAACATGGCAAATCAGTGCCCAAGGGCATTAGGCCTCATTCTACCAGGGCAGCAGCCACTTCTGCAGCCTTTCTCAGAGGAGTACCAACTAAAGACATTTTAGAGGCTGCAACTTGGAGTTCTGTGCACACCTTTACAAAGCACTACCATTTACCTCTCTACTCTAAATCCAGAGCAGGCTTCGCCACTGCAGTTCTGCAAGGCATTATAGCCTCTCCTAATCCTATTTAGGCCCAGCCACCCAACCTCAGCTTTGGGATTCAACCCAAGAGTAATGACTGCAACAGTGAAACACGATGAACATAGTACAGTTGTGTACCTACCATAAATGTAGATGTTCGAGTGTATTCACTGTTACAGTCCAGGTTACCCACCCACCATCCCCCTTTTCTTTGCTGAGACTTATCTATACTTCTCTATTTTATACAACCTATGTGGTGTATTTGCTTATAGATGAAGGAAATGTTTATTTTACTAAATGCATAATTATTGGCATAATTTTTTAAGCCTACCTTTTTGGGGGCACCTGACATCTGGGGCAAGAAAAACTGAAGAAAATGGTGTCGGCTGCATCTTTTATACCCCTGGAGCACTAACGTCAGGGAGGGGGCGACAGCAACCGATGCCGGACCTAGACTTTGGAATTCTGGCCGACTGCGGGTAGACTGCCAGCAGGATAACCCAAGAGTAATGACTGCAACAGTGAATACACTCTAACATCTACATTTATGGTAGGTACACAACTGTACTTTCCTCCAGTTGTTGATATCCTGGAGAGTGTGTTTACTAATCTATCTTTACAGTTGGAATCCACACCCACTGCTGCTAGGAAGCTTGACTGGTTCTGCCAGCTCCATGATTCCCATAAGGTCCTATATAAAAACCCTTTCACTGATCTAGAGCTGTGATGTCTGTGGATTCTAACACAAGTAAAAATTCACCTAAACAGCCAAAACTGGACCAGAGAAGTCAAACATAGATGCAAAAGAAAATTTTATAGGAGAAAGACCTCAGTTCACTTGTAAAAGAGAAAGAAACCTAAAACAGTTTCTGTATTACAAAGACTTGAGTGAAGGTAAACCTAAAATAGCAGGAAAGGCCCGTTTCAGATCTACTGTCCCATGTATAGTTGTAATTTCTGTAGATATGTAAACACAGCTAATAAATTTATACATCTGCATACTTATAAAAATTTTTCTTTACAGAGTATGCAACATGTAATACCCAGGATGTGGACTATTTAGTGAACTGTGTAGGCTGTGAGGCATTCTGTATTAGAAAGAACAGACAAAAGTTAAAAGAGAGAATTTCCTCACATCTCTCTGATATTAGAAGAAGTGTGCCAACTAATGCCTTGGCAAAGCATATAATGACAAATTGTGTGGAGCATAGCTTTAAATTCCGTGTTTTATCACGAATCACACTAGGGTATAGAGGTGGTGACCTTGCTAATAAAATGGAGATAGAGGAATATAAATGGATAAATTATTTTTGGGCTGACCACCTACCAAGACTAAATGTCACTAATAGTCTAAAACCACTTTTAAAAGAGAAACACTCTTATTTGACTTAACTTCAAATTGATGCTTTGTTATATTCGTCAAGTTTGATTTTAAGGTTGTAGGCTTTTATACCATGTGATGAACTGTGTTGTTTTTATTGGCTGGCATGTGATATATATTGATGGATTACAGCTAGTCTCTCTTAATGCTATACTGAAGAAGAGTTTAACTCAAAAGCTTTTTTGTTGTTTTATAAGTTACTGTTTTGGGACATTGTTTCTCTTGCTTCTACAATGTCTGTGGATTCTGACAGGGGATCCTCACTGGCTCTATCTAGGAACCCTGTTCCCAGTGACAGAGAGAGTAAGATTCTTGACCTGTTTGGGAAGAAGTATATACTTGTACTGCCTCAGTTTTCAGAGCGTTAAACTACCAGACCTGTATACTCCACTACCAGCAAATCCTTCTGGAGTACGTGAAGATCCAAGGCAGAGAGGACAACTTTCAAAGATCTGAAACAATAATGCTTGAATCATATGACCCCCTCAGCCCTGGTTACCAGGGACTCCAAGAAGTGTGGCTGTGATGCTTTGAATTGCCAACTTCTTCTAACATTTTATATGGTTTACTGCTAATGTTCTTTTTACATGGATGTTCTTGCCCGTTTTCTGTCTCCTTCACCAAAGGGCGAATTCTGGCTGTTGTTCCCTTCTGATTGTTTGCAGTTTTAGAACATTCAGCCTAGCTCTAATCTATTTTGCAGTCCTTTATTTATATTGTAGTGTGCACTCCTGTCACTGTATTGTTCACATCTTTATTTTATTATTGACTGAACCCAGTGTATTTATCCTGTATAAAACTTCAAAGTTAATGAAATTTCTGATACTTGTAAGTTGCATTCTTTTAAACTTTCTGTTGGAAGCAACTCGTTCAACAAAATTAGTGTGCTTTTCTCTTTCGACAATTTTTTTTTTTGCATTACCATAGCCTAATGACTCCACTACTTGGTCAGCGGGGTAAGAGCAAAATATTCCTGAACAAGGATAATTTATTTGTGCCTGAGAAGCCAAGTTAACCCATTTGCTCCCACAAAGGTGAGAGTTGGGTGGTAGGGAAGTTGGCCAGCTTATCTATCATATGAGGCATCCTACCCACTCCTTGTTGGAGCACCCATTTTCCTCATTGACTTTCTAAACTCCACTGCATGCTGTTCACTGTAAGGAACATGACTTTACCTCCTAGACTTACAATACATGCTTCTGCTTAGCGGTAGCACTTGCTTTGTAGGCCGCTGCTCCTCTTGTGTAACATCCAGTGCTCCCGGTAGGTGTCACCCAAGAAGCAAGCCAGAGCTGCCTGCCTTCCTTCCTTCTGAAAGAGGAAGCTGGCACCAGTCCTCACCCCTATATGTCCCTGGACAGCTCTTTCAGATTCCCAGCCTGCTGTTTGAACCCTGGTCACCTGCACCAGCTTTACTAGCTCCACCACCTATATTCTTCTGCCATTTTTCCTGTCCATTTTTTGGTCCAGTAATAAATTATGCATCCTCTTGAACCCTCCCAGTTGCTGTATTAGGATAGCCTTTTATCTCCAGTGGAAGCTCGCTTTCAGTTGGTCTTTTATTGACTAAGTTAGTCCTACTAAGCTGGTAGCCTGTTTTCAGGGGAGATTGGAAGTGGTATTTGTACTACTAGGTGAAATTTAGCATGGGCATTGGGAAACTTCCCCTATTCTTCATTATTATGAGTGGGACCCATTTTGTAGGAGCACTTCCTGTTTCCATTCCAAGCATAGAGGCAACCTAGAGAAATGGGATGGCAGGTGGGGAGAGAGAGAGGGAGATGATGGAGTGATGAGAGAAATGGAGGAGAAAGCAAATATCGAGACTAGAGAATGTCTGCAGGATTCTGAGGAGATGTTCAGAGAAATCTGTTTGGAGATGAATCTGTGAATGATGGATGTATAATTACAGACCTCCAGTGGGGATGGTTGTGGAATGATTTACTTAAAGAAATGGTGATGCAGAGTGAGCCAGAAAGTGAAGGACATGTTTCCTGGGGGATCATTATGGAGAAAATACAAAAGGAGGACATAGAGAGAATATTGAAGAATAGTGGTGAGATGGAACATTTATGTTGAGATAGTAAAAGAAGGCAAAAGTAGAGTAGCGGAAAAGATGGCAGAAGAAAATGAAAAAACGAAGTACATGGTAAGGATTCAAAGTAAAGAAGACAAAGAAATGGACAGGTTTGATGTGTTGGACAATTTAATAGCTCCTTTTGGTATAAAAACACATAAGAGCACTTACTCTTAACAGAGAAAGTTTGTGACGTTATATTTGTTTTTCAATGGAAAAGGTTCTTGGAGAATATGAAAAAAGCGTGTGTAACCCTCAGAATCTTTGTGATAAAATCATTTAACAGGAAAACAAAAAAGCAAATTCTTGTACAGTTTTGAACAGAGATAGAAAAGAGAGACTTTGAAAACTTTATGTAAAGAAGTACTGGACATAGCAAAAGTTTATGACACAAGGGGTTTATGGACTGGTGGCTGGAATTGTAATATTGAGTTAAAAATGGAAAGAAGAAATTATACCTATACCAAGCGTGATAAATGTGGATGGGAATAGGGGTTTTGTAAAAAACTGGGGAACAACCCAAAACATTTTTTTTTATTTGTGGAAAAGGACATTTGATGAGTAACTCTAACAAAAAAGTCATATTTGTGGGGAAATGGGAGAACGCAAAAACAATGTGAACTGATATGTTATAAACATAACAGAATTGGACATTTATGAATGGATTGCAAAAATCAAAATAAGAGAAATGAAAAAGAGAAAATGAACAGAAAGAAGAGATTTTAGAAGTAGTAGAAATAGAAGAAAAATTGTATGAGAAAGTAGTAGAGAGAACATAGAAGGAGGTTCTAAAACAAGTGTTGGAAGACATAAATTTGGTGATAGTAAACGAACAAAAAGAATTATATTGGTAAAAGTCTAAAAGACAGAAAAAAGAATTTAAAGGTACAAGTACAAAAGAAAGAAAAGGAAATTGATGAAAAAATATATACTGCTAATGATTGTGGTTTGTATAATGGTTAAAGTTTTGAGTCACAGACAAAGTACAGTGTTTGATTCTCACCTTTGGGAGGGAAATTGGCTAGGCTTAGAATGGCCTATTAAGAAAGCTAACCTAGTAATTAGTTATACAGTTACCGAAGCTGTGAAATGAAGGGAAAATGAAAATTTCAGTGCGCTTTCTGTAAATGTGAATATTAAGAATATAGAAAAAAGAATAGGGATTTTGGAGTGGTGCAATACATGTGATGTAGATGTAATTATGTTAGAAGATGCAATATTTTTTACAAATGAAAAATTACAAACAGAGCAACTATGGGGGAGGAAAGATAGTCTGGAGTATGGGAAGTAAGCGATGTTTTTAAAATAGCCGTATTCTGTAGAAATACAGTGAGGATAATTAGATGTAACTTTAGCAAAAACAGGTAGATTAACCATTGTAGATTTAAAAGGGAAAGAACAAGTATATAGAATTATAACATATGCTTACACTAACTGTAAAGAAGGGGAAACTTGTTTAATCAGATTTTACATTATACTGATAAATTTGAGTATTATAATAGAAGACTTTGTGGTTTAAGAGATGAGCGTAAAAAGAATGGAAACAATATAAGAAAAAAGTTAGAAGTTGCAGGATATGGTAAGTTAAAAATTTGGGGCAAAAATTCATGGGCTTACAAAAGGCTATGTATAGAACTGAAATATATTTTAAGTATTAGGTTTAGTTATAGGAGAAGGGTGGTAGTTGAAACAGTATGTTCTGACCATCTTGCAGCATGGCTAGAGTTAAAGGAAAATAAGGAATATATAAAATAGGCAAAGAAATAAAAAGGATTGATGAGAAAGCATGGAATGAAGAAGGAAAGAGAGTAGTAATAAAGTTATGGACAGATCATATTACTATGAGAGCATTTTTTAAGAATTGGTCTGAGTGTTGATATTTCAGGAAAAATATAAAATTGTTTTTTTTTACAGTGACAATATGATGTGAGAGAAGTAGAGGAAGAAAATATAAAAGAACATGTAATGAAGCATTGGAAGATTTAAAACAATGTTGGAAAGTATTTTTACAAAGAAAAAAGTATTTGAAAGAAATCAAGAAAAAATACAAGAATTGTTACAGAAGCAAAGATATTTTTACAATGAAAAAGTAGTATTGAATTACTTAGGCAGATTAGTAAAGGAAGATGGTAGTGTGAGGAGGGAAATAAAAAATGAGAACTAGAAAGAACTCAAGCAAATATTATGAATAGTGTAGTACAGTCTGTGCAAGAATTGTATAAAAAAGATAGTGAAGAAAACATGGAAAGTAAAAAAATAAAATAAGATGAGAATAAAGATTGATTTCTTTAAATGATCTAGATGAAGTATTAAGACAAGTAAATATAGATTTGGCTGCAGGACCAGATGAAATAGGGTGTGAAATGTATAAAAAAAATAATGGATTGGCAAAAAATATTTTTAAAGATTTTGAATTCATGGTTAAATGAAGGTTTTATGTATAAATATGTTGTGGAATAGTTAAATTCATAGAACAAACGGTAGTACTAGTATACAAACCAAGAAACACTGGCCATTGTGGGTAAACCACTGACATGAATAGGAACTAGAAAAGCTTATTGGTTAAGCACTTTCACTTTTGTTCATAAAATTGTGAACAACTTCAGAACTTAAATTTATATGGAAGACAAATAAAACTGGAGGATAGGATTGAATAATAATGATTATAAAATCTTTATGAAAATAGTACAAAAGAGATTTGAAACTAAAATGAAAAATATTATGGAAGATAGTATATATTGTATAAAGGAGGAGGGTTGTAAAAAATTATTGGTAAAAAAATTGTGAATGATATTATGAATAGAAAAGAAGCAGCGAGAATTAGGAGACTTTTTAATAAGGCATTTGATACGTCTGGACATGAAATCCTGTGGGTAATAATACAATTAGAAAGCTAGGAAATTATATATGTCATACTTGTATATGGCTGGTTAAGCCAAG
Source organism: Protopterus annectens (assembly GCF_019279795.1). NCBI lineage: Eukaryota > Metazoa > Chordata > Ceratodontiformes > Protopteridae > Protopterus > Protopterus annectens. Next base: position 1,021,403 of record NC_056733.1, on the reverse strand, counting down.
AGGTACATGTATGTATGTTTATGTGTGTGTGTGTGTATATATATATATATATATATATATATATATTTACTTTCCTGGACCCCTGTCTAGCAGGGAGACTGACGTGATCCCTGGGGTGAATTTCCTTTCTCCCATCCAATCGTCAAGGTTCCTCTTGAAGAGGTCCAAAGAGGCACTCTGCTTGACATGTATGGGCAATCTATTCCAGAGTCTGGGGAGTCTCTGGGTCAGGAACCTATCCCTCCAGCATGTTTTGTTTATTGTGATGACAAGGTTTAGATCCCTGGAGCGTGTAGCTCTGAGGGATTGGGATTTCTTTAAGTGTAGCATGTCCAACAGCTCTGGGTTTGACATGGCCTTGTATGTTAAGCAGAGATCGCCTCTGAGTAGACGATATGCAGCAGAGTATAGCTGGAGTTTTTTAAGGCGGTCAGCGTAGGGCATCTGCTTTAGGCCTGTGATTCTTTTAGTGAGGTATTTCTGAGGCCTTTCCAGTTGTTGCAGATGTCTTGAGAGGTACATACCAAATGGGGCATTGTATTCTGTAATGGGTCTAATGAGGGATGAGTACAGTGGGACAATGACCTCCCTCCTTTTTCTGGATGAAAAGCCCTTCGTGATGAGGTGTGCCACACAGAAGGATTTCCTGACTGCTGTGGCGATGTGGTTATCGAAGGTGAGACCACTGTCCACCTGTGTCCCTAAGTCTCTTATCACACTTTCTGTGTTTAGTGTACTGCCACCTATATGGTAATTCATGGATACATGTTTTTTCCCAAAGGGGATAACAATACATTTCTTGGCATTGAGCTTGAGCCCATGGCTCTGGCACCAAGCATCTGTTTCTGTAAGGCCCTTTTGTAGAGTGTCCACATCATTTGGGGATTCAATAATGGCTCCCAGTTTGCAGTCATCTGCAAACTTTGTTAGCCAGAGTCCCTTAGTGTTGACCTGTACTTCAGAGAAGTAGATGCCAAACAAGAGCCGCCCCAGGACTGAACCCTGAGGTACTCCACTTGTCTGGAGCTGGATTTGGAGTCGGCTACTTTTACAGTGTGGGTTCTATCAGTAAGCCATTTAGCAACCCATTGGGTGACATAGGGATTAATGCCCAACTTAGTAAGTTTATCTATGATTCCAGAGTGGGGGATGGTGTCAAAGGCCTTGACAAGGTCTAGATAGGCTGTGTGGACCACCTTACCCTTGTCCATGGCTCTGGAGACTGATTCAAAGAAGTCAATCAGGTTCAGGAGACAAGATCGGCCCTTCACAAACCCAAACTGGGTGGGGTCCAGTGTTTGAAGGTTGCCAATGTCTTTGTTTATAAGTTCCATGATAATACGCTCCATGGCCTTGCAGATGAGGCTTGTCAGACTAATGGGACGGTAGTTTACGGGATCCAAGGTGGATCCCCCCTTGTGGATTGGGATAACTGTAGCTCTGCGCCACTCAGTGGGCACGAAACCGGAGGTGAGGCTATGATTAAACATGACACTTAGGTGAGGTGCCAGTTCATATTGTAGTTCATGTAGTACACAGCCCGGGATGTCATCTGGTCCCATGGATGCTGTATTCTTGGCTTTAGAGAGTGCGTTTTGTACCTGTGTGGCCGTTATTACTGGAATTTGGCAATCTTCCGGTATTGAGATGGGCCATTTAGGGGTGAGAGGGGTGAAGTTGGCACTGAATCGATCTGCCAGGATATTGGCAATATCCTTCAGATCAGTATATTTAATGCCATTCTGTTTTAGCTCAGAGCAGATCTGAGCATTGCCATTTAGATTCTTGACATAGTTATAGAATGCTTTGTGGTTGTCTTTGGAATATTTGGCAATTTTATTTTCGTAACTAGCTTTGGAGGATTTTATGAGGCATCTCAGTTTCTTACTGAGGCTAATAAGGGAGTTTTGCATCCTGGGATTTTCCTCTTTTCTGCAAAAGTTTCTTCCTTTTGTTGTAAAGTTTGTGTATGGCAGGGGACCACCAGATTGGCTTCCTTTTTTTGGATGAGAGCATTTTGGTTCTATTTGGGATGGCACGATTCATGCATGAATGGATGTGCTCGTACAGTGCCTTAGTGTAGGATTCAGCAGTTGAACTTTCAGTTCCCGTCTGCATGGGTGTCATGAAGTTTGTCACTTCTGACTTGAGTAGCATGAGGTTGGATTTGGAGAAGTATTTTAAGGTGGGTTCTTTACTGGGGGGTGGGGGTGGGATGTGGATGTTAAGGGTGATTAGCTTATGGTCAGACCTGACTAACGAGGGGTGACCATAGGTATGGCGCATTGATTTCCCATGTTGGTAATGACCAGGTCTAGGATATTGGAGCCCCTTGTGGGACTATGGATTAGTTGATCCAGGGCGTTGGAATTTATGAATTCCAAGAACCGTTGCGCAAAGGTGTTGGGACATGAGTAGTTTTCCCAGTTAATGGCAGGGTAGTTAAAATCACCCAGTATTAGGGTGTTTGGTTCTATCTTAATATTTTCCAGTATGTTTAGAAAGGTGTAGTGAGAATCTTGGGGTATGGTGGGGGATCTGTAGCAAGCTACAGCCACACCTCCAGGTTAGTGGCAACGCACGAAGCATCGGAGACCATCCAGGTGCAATTAACCATAGGTAAAACTGCCCTACAGTTTGTAGCATGCTACAGACCACCCTCTCAAACTCAGGAAACCCACACAGCCTTCCTGAAGACACTGGAGGGTATGAATGTCTCTCCAAACACCATCATATTGGGTGACTTCAACTACCCAAGCATAGACTGGGAACATTACTCGAGCCCCAACACCCTAGCCCAAAGGTTCCTGGAGTTCATAAACTCAAATGCTATGGAACAACTAGTCACCATTCCCACAAGAGGAGAAAATGTACTAGACCTGATCATCACAAACATGGGGACAAAATGCTCCACACCGGAAGTATATCCCTCATTGGTGAGATCAGACCATAAATTAATCTCACTGGAGATCCACATCCCGCCCCCAACCCCAGCAAAAAGACCACAGTGAAGAACTTCTCAAAAGCAAACTTCACACTTCTTAAGACTGGAGTGGTATCCTTCAAGGCCCCGAGCCAGTGGAAACCACAACCCACGCTGCTGAAACCCTTACAAATGCCTTCTACGAGCACCTCCAGGAATGTATGGATCAAGCAATCCCTAATAAAATCAAGACCCTTTCCACCAAAGGAGGCCTCACAGTCTGGTGGACCCCAGCCATAAACAAACTCTACAACAAGAGGAGAAAGCTACTACATGACAGAGCAAAATCCCTAAAAGGAAGGCATCTCTGATCACTACTAGCAAAAAACTACGATCACTCATAAAATCATCCAAGGCCAACTTTGAGAGAAAAATCGCTAATGACACAAAAGACAATCATAAGGCCTTCTTTAGCTATGTTAGAAACCTGGGTGGAAACTCCCAGATATGCTCAGAATTAGTCCAAAATGATACAAAAATAACTGAACCCACAGACATTGCCAACATACTGGCAGACAGGTTCAGTGCAAATTTCTTCCCTCCCTTCCCCCCAAAAGGAGAAATATCTATCCCACCAGAGTCTAGCCTCCCAAACATCTCAGATGCCCAGGTGAGAGCTGCTCTCTCTAAAGCAAAAAACACAGCATCAATGGGACCGGACGGTGTCCCCGGCTGTATGCTACACAAACTCAATGAGGAACTAAACCCACACATAAGGCTGCTGTTTAATCTTAGCCTTACTACAGGATAAGTACCCAAAGAATGGCGTACGGCAACTGTGGTCCCACTCCACAAAGGCGGTGCTTCTACGGACCCTGGAAATTACCGCCCCATAAGCTTGACGAGCCTTGTCTGCAAAGCTATGGAGAGGATCATAATGGAACTCATAAATAAAGACATTGGGGACCTACAGACACTGGATCCTACTCAATTTGGCTTTGTCAAGGGCAGATCCTGCCTCTTGAACTTGGTCGACTTTTTCGAAACAGTCACTAAGGCTATTGATGAGGGTAAGGCAGTTCACACAGCCTACCTTGACCTAGCAAAAGCGTTCGACACAGTACCCCACTCGGGCATCATAGAAAAGCTCACCAGCTTAGATGTAAACCCATATGTCACAAGATGGGCTGCAAACTGGCTCAAGGACAGAACCCACAGGGTTAGAGTTGCTGGTGCCATGTCAGACTCTAAGCCGGTCACGAGCGGTGTCCCACAGGGCTCAGTCCTGGGCCCCCTCTTGTTCGGCATTTATTTTTCTGAAGTGCAGGCAAACATTGGGGGATTGTGGCTGACAAAATTTGCAGATGACTGCAAACTGGGCACCATAATTGGCACTCCATCAGACACAGACATCCTCCAGAGAGGTCTCATAGAAATGGATAACTGGTGCCAGAGCCATGGCCTTAAGCTAAATGCCAAAACATGTATAGTCATACCCTTTGGGAAAAACAAGGTAACCCCTAATTACCACATAGGTGGTAATCCATTAAACACGGAAGACGTTATCAGGGACCTGGGGACCCAAGTTGACAGTAACCTCTCTTTTGACACTCACATTGCCAAAGTGGTTAGGAAGACCTTCTACATTGCCCACCTGTTCATGAAGGGATTCACATCCAGATCAGGAGAGGTCATTGTACCCCTGTACTCTTCACTTAACAGACCAATGATTGAGTACAACGACCCATTCGGAATGTACCTTACCCGACACCTGCAGCAGTTGGAAAGACCCCAAAAGTTCCTCACCAAAAGGGTAAAGGGGCTCAAACATATGTCATAAGCTGCTCGACTGAAGAAACTCCAGCTCTATTCAGTCGCATACCATCTGCTCAGAGGTGATCTGTGCCTGACATGCAAGGCCATGTCCAACCCGGAATTAATGGACATGCTCCACCTCAAAAAATCCAAATCCACCAGAGCCACGAGAGCAAGAGACTTAAACCTCAACACGGATATAAATAGGATGTGCTGGAGGGACAGATTCATCACCCAGAGACTCCCTACACTATGGAACAGAATCCCAGTCCATGTGAGGCAGAGCCCCTCACTGACTCTGTTCAAGAGAAATCTTGACGAGTGGGTGGGAGATCGTAGGTTTACCCCGGAAATCATCTCTGTGTCACTGCTGGACAGAGGCACAGCAAACTAATGGGTATAGTATTCTCATCCTAAGGGGTGGTGAAAGCCACACACACACTGGCTAGGCTTATAAATGCCCTAGGGCAGATAGCCTAGTATGAACCTATGAACCTATGATTGCAGTCTTACCTAGTGTTAGTTGCACTTGGAGAATTTCAGACACATTGTGTTGGCCAACTAGCCTGGTGGTGTGAATATCCTTGGTGAATATTGACACTCCTCCACCTTTAGTGTTTCGGTCCTTGTTTGGTGGCCGAAAAGTGTGCTAAGAGTTGTAGCCTGGTATTGCAGGGGTGCTCTCTGGAGCCTTGAACCAGGTCTCAGTTACTGCACAGATATCGATGTTCTCCATTTTTAGGAGTGCCTCAAGAGAGTGCATTTTGAGGTTTAGACTTCTAGCATTGAGTAGCATTACCTTCAGATTTTGCATGCTTGTACCTGTTACGGTGGTGGTTTTGTCCTTTGAAGTTTGCCTAAAAAAGGCACTATAGGGGTGGCAAGAGCCTCAGCCAGTAACCTGAATCCCAGGGGCGACAGGTGCAGACCATCTCTGGCAAAGCATCGTGGTCTGTCAATCATGTTGTCCCAGGCAGACAGATACTGGATCCCCTTTGAATGACACCATAAGCTTAGCCAATTGTTGGAAGTCAATCATTTTATCCTTATGTTGTGGTATCATTCTGGGCGAAGGCAGGATGCTACTCAGGGCTAGGGTCATACCTGCCTGGGCCACATGATCCGAGAGCTCTTCCATGTCTCTTTTCATGTAGTCTACGGAGGTACATCTCAAGTCATTCACTCCAACATGGACAATGACAGAGTCATATTTGTACTTGTTGTGGAGTGACTTGAGTGCATGCGTTATGTGGCAGATCCTGGCACCCGACAGGCAGCCGACTGTAATTTTCTCCTTATTCAACCTGGTGAGAGGGACATCAGTGTGCCGGACTATAGAGTCACCTATGACTAAAGTGTTAGGTACATTGTCTTGCCTTAGGGGCTGTTGCTGGGTGGCACACTGGTGGTGTGAACTATGTGACACATTGGTTGTGATTGGTGTTTGCGTTACAGCTTCAGAGGTCTTTGTTGCTTGGGCAGGTTACAGTTACGGGCCTCTGCATATGTGGATTTAGTGTTGCTATATGTGGGTGTTGGTGGTGCGGGTTTAGAAGGGCTATGTGTTGCTTGAGGTGTAGTGTGGGTGTTAACCTTCTCCTCTTGACTGTTTAGCACAATCTTGGGTGGAGAGAGTTTTGCTTCCATTTTGGCTATGTAAGTGCATCTCTCACAGGTTGTAGTGTTGGGTGGTAGGAGGAGAGGGTTGTCTGTGTACATGAGGCAATTGCTGCATTGCCCCAGTATGCCCAGATTCACCAGGTGGACAGGAGAAATCACCGGAAGCTGACCCTTGGACATGCCTGACTTGGGGCTTTTTTTTTTCTTTGTAAAGTACAGGAGCTGTTTCCTTAGCAAGGTACTTTGCAATTATAGGCTGTTTAGTGCCTACTATTAATTTCTCCTGGTTAACAAGGAGAGTTCAGTGTTTGTATGAGTTTAAGGCTTCCTAGTGCTTTCCAGCAGGTATTAGAGAAAGTGCTAGTCACAGGGATGCTTAAAGGTAAGATTGAAAAGAATGCACTCTGCAGTGTGCACTAGAGAAGTTAGATGTGAAAGTAGGTAACTTGAGTTTTACCTGTTTAAAAGTTAAGGTTTAGTGGAGAGTTACTATTTTAAAACAGCAAGATGGATTGAAAGGGGTGGTCACTTTTGTATTTTGGTACTATGAAATACTGTAGGATGGCCAATAAATTTAAATAATTGAAGGGGTGGGATTTCAAACATGATGATTTTGTGATTACTCACATAAGCCAGTGAAAGTAGAGAGAAATGAGATATATGGTCAGATTAACATAAGAGGCGGGCAACTAGAAAGACAGTGGTATTTAACAAGACAACTTAAATGGGTGGGAGGGCAGGAAAAAAATTCTGCCTGACTCAGAACAGAGAGAGCTGTGGTCTCTTTTGAAGTTTTAATATGCTGTTAGAACAGAATGCAAGCAAAACACAAGGTAAAGAAAACAAACTACAGTATTCAAAATATAGAAAGCCAATACAGTAATACAAAAAATAAAAGCAAACTAAGCTTTCCTTCACAGCAAAGTGTAGCCGAGTCTGGATGAGCCTTTCTGGTAAAATATGTGTGTGTGTGTATGTGCATATATATATATATATATATATATATGTGTGTGTGTGTGTGTGTGTGTATATATATATATATGTATATGTATATGTATATATATATATATATATATATATATATATATATATATATATATATATATATATATACATATATATATATATATATATATGGTGTAAGTAATTTCCATTGAGTTGTATACTTTTCTGCATTAGCTATGAATGTGGTAGTATGTGAAATTACAAAATGAACAGCGTGGGGTATATAATACCTGAAGGGTTAAGAATTCCAGTTCTGTTAACATATGCAAATGACATTATAATTGCAAAAATAAACAACATTTGGATACAGTAAGTAATAATTTGCACAAATGGAGTGTCTAGAGGTGATAGGGATGTCTTAAAATAGAGAGAAAAGTAAACGTTTGGGTGATGTAGTAAACATAAGGGGTAAATATTTTGCAATGAGTGGAATTTTTGTGATGGATATACAATTTGGGAATAAAGATGCAAGTAGAATTCCGTGGGGGGGGGGGGGGGGGTGCAGTAATAGAATTGGAACAAACTTGTCTTTTTGTGAGAATATATACATTGTCATTCAGAAAAAAAGGCTTATTTGATAAATTCAGTACTGCTGGGGAAAATAGCATGCTTAGCAAGTGTATTTATGTTACCAACAGTATTTGAAAAGGAGTTATTGCAGATATATATTTTTTCATTTACATGGGGTTCTAGATTAAACCATGTAGAAAGAGGAGTTTTGTATGTAAGTAAAAGAACGTGTGGGTTTAATTAACCCAGTGCTATATGCTGATTCATTAAATTTACACAAAGTGTTAGTGGATAAATGAAAAAGATGAGTAGTAAAATTGTGTAAATATAAGTATGATAAAATTTGTGGTAAAAAAGAGTAAATGAGAAAATAGTGTATAAATAAAATAAAATGTTACCAAGAAAAAATATTTTTGTGGAAAATAAAAATTGATAGTGAAAAAGATAGAAATATGGTATAAGAATGTAATTATAAAACATTACTATGTAAAACCATAGGAAAAATCTAACAGATGAAAAAAAATAAACCTATAAAAATAAGAAGTGGTGTAATCAGAAAATATAATATCAAGGTTTTTTGTGGTGACTGGTAATAGATAAATTGCCAGTAAGTGGAAATATCCACATAAAACAAAAGTGAATCTGTTTACATTGTCAAGAAGAAGCAACTATGGAACATGTGTTTTTGAAATGTAAAAGAGTAAAAAAAAGTCCTGGGGAAAGTATGTAAAGATTTTTTGAAGATACAAAGGGAGTCTATAAAATAAACATGGACATGATTAAATATGGTTATTATAAGAATAGAAGTAAAGAATATGTTAAAAACATAGATAAAGTTGTTGTATGGTTTATATGGAATGAAAGAATAAATGAAATTGTTTAATGATAAATGACTTTTAGCAACGATATTAAGTAAAATCAGTTGGTTATGGAAAAAAGGAGTGGGGGGATCTAATAGGGATGAAAATTTAATATGATTACAAAGGAAATTATGAAAATGTATAAATAGGTTTGTATATCTATACATTTGTAAATGCTGTAAATAAGAGTTCTTTCTATATAGAAATAAAGGACCACTACTTTTTTCGATGGCTGCCGTTGGATCTTTTACAGCCACCTATCACCAAGCTTGAGCCTCGGTTTAATTTCTCATCCATAGGACGATACACTCAGGAATACAGCATCCCTTTATGCTGCACTGCTGTGTCAACAGTCAGTCTACACAGGTGAGAGTAGAATCCGTAGCCTTTCGTAGCAAAGGAGTGTGTGCTACCTGTTGTGCCACTGACACTGCCAATATCTGTTATAACATCTTAAGTCATGTTGCCTTGCAGTTTGTCTCAAACATCAGGACACCTGGTCTCCCTGCTTCTTTGGTAGTTATAATGCTCCCTGCTACCCTGCGGTTTTTGTTCTGCCCATATACATTTCACAATACTTTTTCTCTGTTTATTAAAAAACATACCTGAGGGAAGGAAAAGCAAATCCTGAGATATATGTAATACCTGTGCCAGAATAAACCACTGAACTGTCTGAAATGTCTTTCATATCTAGCCAAGATGTTCTTTTATTTGCCATACAGATGAAATGTTTATTTAAAGTCCTCCATAGATTTAAAAATGGTGACCCTTCAATTGTGCCCGTTAACTTCAGGCCTAAATAAAGTAGCTGACTAGATTTGCTGAGAAAGGGTACTTATTCACATAACTTATTAGAAGATGAATAGTTAATCTTCATGGCTTTAGTATCTTTGTGTGTTTATCTTATCTTACATTGAACAGCTCTGCCCTATCAACAAAATACCTGAAATATTCTAAATTTCATTCAGTGTCTGTCTGATAACAGGTCATTCATGTGTAGTAACAATTATGAATAAATGGCTGCAGCTTATATGCCCTTACTTGTAACCGTGCTTCATCCTACTTGCCAAGGGTTCAAAGTAAGTAGTGAATAGAAGTGGAGAAAGAGGACACCCCTATCCAATGCCTGTAGTTAACTGAAAACATTTGGAAAGTCTGTTTCCTATCTTTACTTGTGGTGGGGTATTTTAATACAAATATGTTATTAAATGCACCCACCTTTCAGGACAGACCATCACTCGTAAGTCCTTCAAATAAATACTGACTGCAAACCCCATCAAGACACCTTTTTTGCATCCAGACCTGCAGTCAACAATGTGTATCTGTTTTGAATTTGGCTTCTTCTATCAACATATTTATTTTCATCAAGGTAGCAGGGGTGGTTCTAGCTGGTACAAAACCCATCTGCTCCAGGTTAGTGAGAGGATACAAGATAATTTTTGTCAGACAGTACTGTAAGTACTTTATAATTTATAATTGTGATTTTGTCAGCATTGGTTTGAATGATCCAACTTGTGAAGGGTTCTTGCCTGGTGTACAAATAACTATTTTGATAGCTTATTTCCACATATTTAGGGTCGCTCCATTTCCCAGCCTATAATTTCCTAATATAGTAAATCTTTTAATACATTTATCTTCAAGCATTAGATTTATTTCTAATGGCAAGCCATCTTCTAACTTCCTTCAGGCAGTTCCCCTGCTCCTAGTCACATCTTTTTAATGGGAACATGATTAGGGAATTCCTTACTTTGTGTTTTTCCTTCCTAGTTCACCTCTGCTTCATATAATTGTACAAATTGTCCATAAAAATGAACAAATGTTCCCATTATGTCATCAGGTTTCTCACACACCCTACTTGTCTTCTAATCTATTATCTTGCACATTTATTTCTACACCTTGGAGCTAAATGTTTTATCCTTTAGTTGTTTCAAAATCAAACATTCTAACAGTTCTTTATGCTTTTACCTTTTGACGTATCTTTTTTTTTTTAATTTTACCCTGTTACGCCAGCACTTTTAAGTTAATTCCTTTTCTTCTGTGAATTGCTTCTACTTGTGCCTTCAGTAGCCTTGCCTTTCTTAGTTGGTTTGTCTTAATTCTGCTGAGTGTTTTTTTTTTCTCACCAGATAATTCCATAGAGCTTCCTTGTAAGTACATATTTAATATCTGACTCTCCTATTGTATGGAATGCTCATCACTGCTGTCTGAAGACCACTCCAGTCTACTTTTAAATTGATTTCTTGGGGGCGGGGGGTGCAATCTCATGCACCAATTTCTCACCAATATTTCCTTCTTGGGGAATCTCTGAATACCTTTTCTTGGACAGTGGAGCATGATCTAGTAAAGAAACAGTATGTATGCTGAGTTTTAATAAGATGTACATGCTTTTTGCTGTCCCTGATTTTGTCTGTTCTGTAGTTCGTATCTGCACAAGAAACATGTCTTAATGCCTTGTGCACATTTGTCATCATCATTACTGTAGGTTGTACATATAAATAATTCACCATAATGTAGGGTGAACAGTAGGACCATTGTACACCTAAGCAGTGGAAAAAATGTGTTATGATTTCCTGTTCAAAAAAATCATCCCCTCCAGTGCTATAAAAACCCTGTGTCTTAACTTTGCCTGTAGTTTGTTTGAACAGTCCCTGGTTGGATATACAGGTTTGCAGTTGTGCTTAACACTACCTCTGGCTTTCTTCTTACTGATACTCTCAAAACATGGCAGGAAGCTATGCAAGTGAAGTTGACGGTAAAAACATTGCAAGCAACAAAAAGAAAAAATGGACCTAATGCCCCAAACAAAAAATTATAGCGAGCAAAATTAAATAACAGGCAAAGCTTTTGGGATAATTCCCTTCCTCAGTGCTCAAAACCATCATATATACTTAATAATTATATACATGAAACAAGAGACCAATCAAACAACATTAGAATTCATTACACTTTCATTATTAAAGACATAGCCCTCTATATACTGAGTTACCCTTCTCATTCAAATACATTGTAATTCAGTAACACAAAGTAAAATCTCAACGTACATAAAATACATATACATATATTCCTAAAAACTATTAATAATAAAATTTTCTTCTTCTTCTTTTGGCTTTTAGGGGTCGCCACAGCAGAAAACCTGTCAGCTGATAATTGGCAGTGGAGTTTTATAGTGTCGAGTTGCCAGCCCGCCACCCAACCTTCCACAGAAGGCACACACATACAGACACTCTCACACCTAGGGCCAATTTAGAGTGTCCAATCCACCTGCAGCCTGTCTTTGGAATGTGGGAGGAAACCGGAGCACCCGGAGAAAACCCATGTGACCACAGGGAGGACATGCAGACTCCGCACAGAAATGACCCCAGCCGAGGATCGAACCGGAGAACATCTTGCTGTGAAGGTGGCAATGCTAACCGATGCACCACCGCGGCCGCCCATTAATAATAAAACTATAACATTTAAAAATAAGAAGATATATGTATGTCTACCAAATATGCAACAAAATCTAGAAGATTTATGATTTTTGCTTAGACATGTTTGCATAGATGTTTTTATACCCCAAGTAGACTCCAGAGAATTTTTCTTGAGCTAGACAGCAAATGTTGGAGGTGTGACTGGTAGGAAAGAGGTAATTGGGAACATATTTTCTGGGAGTGCGGTGAGTTGTTGGACTTTAAAGATTCCCTGCGGGATGCACTGTTGGAGATGCTGGGTGGGCAGATTGGTGTGACGAGGAAGATGATTTTTCTGAGCTATGATACAGAATCGGAATTGCCTAGACATGGTTAAGACCTTGCTGTGTCTAATTAGGGTGGTTGCCAAAAAAGCTATTTCTAGAAAATGGAAATCAAAATCTAAACCAGCTGTACTGGAAGTAGTGAATATAGTAACAGAGGTAAAACAACTGGAATTGAGAGGAAACTACATGGGAAAGATGGGAATTGTGGGAACAATGCATACGGGGAGGAATAAGGTTTAAAAGAAGGGAGGACTTAAATGAGCTATGTAATGTTTGACAGAAAATGATTGAGTAGATTATAAGTGATATATAATGTTTGCAAATGGGAGTGTGTCATTATGGTTTGTGATGTAAAATGCTTGTAACTAGGATTTTGTCTGTGTGGATTGTTGTAATTTCTATAAATGTAGGATTGCCTGCGTTGTAAGTGATGGTTTAATAAAGATGTTCCTTGCTTAAAAAAGGGGCAGGAATTGAGTAATTTACTTAATGTTACTTAGGTCAGTGATGGCGAACGTATGACATGAGTGTCAAAGGCGTTCACCAACACTCAAGTTAGCAAAGAAACTGAATGAACAAAAATACAAGAAATATGTGATCCTGCACTTATTTCGTAAAACTCGGCAACAGAAAAGTCATTCATTTATGTTAATCAAATTAAATGTAATGTGTTCCATATTTTTTTCACTTCAGTTTGAAATTACTATTAAAAGGAGGGTAATTTTAAGCCCAATTATCAGTGCACATATTGTATTCTCTACTGTAAGTCACTGATTTTTCTTTTACTTTTTAATACATAGCAGCAGACATGATTGGACTGTATTTTTTTAAATAAGTGAATATGTAAATAATTGTTTCTCTTTTGTCGGGGGGGGGGTGATACGCCAGCAGACTCAAGATAAGCATTTTCCGAATTTTTGATACGCCAAGCCCAAAAGGTTCGCCATCACTCGCTTAGGTTATATGTTGTTTAGCAATATATGTGAAGTATAATGTTTGTAAACATAAACTTGTTAATACAGTTTGATTGCTTTTATCATCATCATCTTCTTTTGGCTGTTCCAGTTAGGGGTCGCCACAGCTGATCATCTGTTTCCATTTATTCCTGTCCTCTGCATCTTGCTCTATCACACCAACCACCTGCATGTCCTCTCTCACCACATCCATAAACCTTATCTTAGGCCTTCCTCTTTTCCTGTTACCTGGTAGCTTCATCCTTAGCATCTTTTTCCCAATATACTCAGCATTCCTACTCAGCACATGTCCAAACCAACATAATCTTACCTCTCTGGCTTTGTCTCCAAACCTTCCAACCTGGGCTGACCCTCTAATATACTTATTCCTAATCCTTTCCACCCTTGTCACACCCAGTGCAAATATTAACATCTTTAACTCTGCCACATCCAGCTCTAACTCATGCCTTTTTGTCAGTGCCACTGTCTCCAACCCATATAACATAGCTGGTCTCACTACCCTGTTATAGACCTTTTTAGTGTGATTGCTTTTATATAAATGTAAATTTGCTTATGTCACAAGTGATAATTCAATAAAGGTGTTAATTTAATATGTAGTCAGTTTTTTTTTTTTCGTTTTGTTTTCTTGCACATACAAATTTGCCTTTATCTTTTTGTACTTCACGATGCGCAAAAGTCATATTTATTGCACTTGTTTATCAGTACCCCTTTCAAATGGATATGATTAAAATCCTAATGATTTATACTCCAGGTTCCCTAATTTCAGACGCTCAGTGTCATTGAAATGCATGTCTTGCAGTAGTACAAACAGAGGCCTAATTTTCATAATGTACACAAATGCCTTGAATCTTTTTTTTTTTTTTCTTACAGGATTTGACAAACTATTAACATTCTGTGATAAAATTCCAAACTTTACTTGTATAGCAGTTTACTATTATAGAACCTTTGTTTCTGGAATCAACCCTTAACTTTTGGCTATACATGCTACAAGTAGATACTGTATTCAAATGTAAGTGTAGCATTATATTTATTTTGCATCATTTGTCAAGCTTTTGAAGACAATTTCTCACTTTCTGAACTGTATAAAATTTCTTCTAATTATAACTTATGACATTAACTTGTGCAAACTTTGACATATTGCATCATAATGTTTTACACTTTCTGTATTACTTTTCCAAGTTGATAGCAATCTGTTTCCTAATGGAAGAGAGATTCTGAAAGAACATACACAGCAATGTTAGTTGTAGTCACGAGAAGCCTCTTATAGTTTTCTAGTGTATAATTCATTGTTTTCAGAGTCCATCCCCCAACTCACACTTTGAATTACTGTCACATTTGCATCTCATTTGCAAAATGTTTCCCCCTTGAGTTGAACACTGAGACTCATAATAGTTTTAGAATAATCAAAATTCTTTCCACTGAACATAAAATCTTCAAAAATCTTTTTTTTTATTTGTTAAGCTTATCAGGACCTGTGCATTTCACATTTTTGTATGCTCATAACTACACAGAAAGATGCCATTTTTTGTTAAATATTGTTTTGGTTTAATCTTACAATGTTCTGTTAAGTGTTTCATCAAAACCAAGAAATCTCTTTTGCTTATCCAGGCAGGCAGGCAGAGATGACAATTTCCTTTTTACAGGATGTTCCCCTTAACTAATTTCAGTAGTGAAGATGCAAAGGATGTCTTAGCCATAGAATATTAAGAAATAAAGGGGAAGCCCCCACTGTACACCCAGATGTTACATTTGGTATGCTCTGCACTGAAATCGTGCACACTACTTTGTTTAGAGAAAAAAAAAAGAACTTGTATTGAAATCTGAGAGTCCAGTACCTTGTTTTGTCCTTTGTCCAGTTTTTAAATGTTCTGCGTGGGGCTTTGCTAGAACAAATAGTACAAGTACGATCATTTCAGGAAAATCAACAGTACCCCTAAAAGCAAGTTATCCAAAGATGGTTCGGGTAATAATAGTCAGCATTTTAAGTCGACTTTCAGTAACAGAATCCTGCCACCTTGATTAGAATTGTCTGTATTCTATATTATATTTAACAGAGTCAATGACTTAACAGGTAGCAATATCACCCTTTTGATCTGGAAGATCAGAAGGCTGTGAGTTCTGTTACCACACCTGGCACTTTGATTAATTTGCCAATACTGATATTGCAGTGGATGGAGTTTTATTGTCTGCATCTTCAGCAGCAGAATTACTCCCCTGGAAGGTTCACTGTGAAGCAGGCTGCATGCAACAGATTAAATCTAAATTTCTGTCTCCCAAGCAGTTTAGCTGCTCTCCTTTGCTTTTCTTCAACTAAGTAATCATGATCACACCACAGTCTTGTTTTTCCCAACTTGTATTTGGTTTCTGGGAGCCCACAGATAGAATCCTTTTTTAAGTTTATAGGTGTGAAAACGAAACAGGAGGGGTCTAGAAGGCTTTGCTCAAAGTGGTTGTGGAAGAAAACCCCGCTGAGCTCTCTGGTTCTGTTTTCTGTCAGAAAGCCAGTGTAAATCATCAACTTGCCTTTCATGAACTCCACTCAATTTATTGCCCCAGTCTTTTCAGAAATACCTATGAAGCATATCCATATCCACAGATAGTCTTTAAAAGTTCCAGTTGGTTATTGTGTGTGTCATCTCCTTCCTGTCCCCTTCATATTCACTAGCTGGTCAGAATGATGAATTTTTTATGACAGTTTCAGTCTTGTAGAATTGAAATTACAAGTATAATCTTTTTGGGAGCTCTAACCAAGCATTCACCACATATTCTCTACCATGACAGAAGTCTGCCCTCACTGAATGTTTCTGTGGGATGCATCAGTATGTCATTTGCATAAGGTATCATAACATGTTACATGGACGGTATTGTATGATCTTTTTTTCCTGCATTTTGAACTAATGCTGAATGTTAGAAGCCAGTATAACACTATGGTTATTATTTTCTGTTAGAAATTGGCATCTTTGGTACATCTGCGGTTAGTCCTTTCACACATTTCTTTTGATCTGGTTGCTTATTCTGTGCATGCATTAATAAGTGCTGTTTTCAAATCAAATGTATTTACCTAGTAATCCTTAACTCATTACAGCCGAGTGACATCTCCAGGCGTTTCTGCAGTTACACCCTCCTGCTCCTCTAGGCGTCAAATATTGCCTGTTCATATTTGCACTAATAATTCCAAAACCATGTTACATACAAGGTATTGGAAAATTTTATCTTGAAGCATACATGATAGCAAACACAATTGTATTGATATATGACCTCTGTCAATGGGTATTTGTTAAAAATGTAAGGTGATAACTTCAGTTTTTAAATGCTGAAGCCACGCCCACTAGGAGTTAAAGGTACACACTCAAAAGAGCTCTACTGGAGGGAATGAGCCATATATGTTAGTGTTGATAGAGTTAGTAAAGTAAAATTATTTATGTACTGCTACTAATCTGTGCAGTCATGGCTGCATTAAAACAACCTTTCCCTGCCAAGAATCACTGAATCCTGGCTATTGAAATCACCCTAGCTACCTCCATTTATTACCAAGCAGACCCAGATCATGGTCAAATGGGGCTCTGGGCAGGGTAATGGAACAGAACTCCCTCATACAGCAGCCCACAGCCATTCCATTTTCCCATTACTTGGCTGTTTCTCCCCAGTTGTCATAAACACTGTTCAAACCTGTTAGTGTGCATTCTGTTTTCTTCTTTGCTTCTAAAATGATTACAGATATTTGGATTTACTTTAAAACTTTTATTCCAAATTTATGTAGCACAAGCACTGATAGCCATTTGCTAAACAAAACAATACAGTGTCACAGTGAAAACAGACAGCATGAACAGTAAACTTCTCTGCCCATGACAGTCATATTCATTGAAACTGCATCAGAAACTATATTCAAATGGCCATTTGGGGATTAAGTTTAACTTTGGGATGTTTTCAAACCAAAGGCCCATTGATCACATTTTTAGAAGCATATATATTTGCATGTGTTCTTTAATTCACCTTCCTAACTGTATTAAATTTATATTCCTTGTATAATATGTCTATGTGTAATAAGTATCACTCAGTCTGTCATTACTACTGCTACCCTAATTCATTTCGAAAAACTTCTTAAGACCCACCCGAATAATACCTGGATTTGCCCATGTACCAGCCCTGGCGAAATCTCATTCTTTCCTGTCCAGTAGCTTTCTGCCTATTCATTTGCCTCCCATTGTATGGAACTACAGTTAAACTTTGTTACTGTCCCACCCCACACCCAACCCTTTTACCCCTTTAACATATTTTAATTTGCGTTGTTCCCCTCTCTTTGAAATACTCCCTATACATGTATCTCATGCTAGTATCTTGTGTGTAAGAAGGTTTTATACTGTTGGATATGTAAATGTCTGTCCTTTCTACCTTTGTGTACTTTATGGTAATTCTAAAGTCCAATTCTTATGTGTATTTCTTATAGTAAGCATTCTAATTTAGGTCTGTATCATCTGACAAGGATGATTTCAAACTACAGTATGTATAATGTCTCTTGTTTTTTTGTCCTTTCTGAGTAAGTTGGTCTTGGTTTTATACTATTGGATGTATAAATGTCAGTCCTTTAAACCATTGTGAACTTTATGGTATTTCAAAAGTCCAAATCTAATGTGTATTATTTATAGTAAACAATGTAATTTTAGGTGTGTATCCTTTGACCACGATGACTTTAAGCTACAGTATGTATTAATGTCTTTTTTCTTCAATGGACATTTTTATGGTATGTCCAAAATGCCCTTGTCTACAATGTACAAATGATTGCATTCAGTGTAATTATGCTAATTGTTTGTGAAGCATTTCTCCCCAGGCCTCTGCTGAAAATGGGCTCTGGCCCAGTTGTACTTTCCCAGTAAACAAATGTTCTTATGTTGTTAATCTTCATTCCATTCATCAGTGATGGGTCATCAGTTCCGTCCTCGGAACCAAGACGGCCTTATACCAAGCTCGCTCCAGTCAGAAACTCTTGAGCTAAGCTTTTACCCACAATACCCTTCTCCCTGTTACCTTAGACCTCGTTTGTTGCATAACCATAAAGCCGCGTTCAAGCCAGCTCTCCGCTAAGTCTTTGATATTTTTGACATTTTTGATATAGAAGTGCTTATTGAAAAGTCTTGATAGCTTATCCTTTATGTTACTTGTGTCTAGCTATCGCTAAGCTTTCTACCCTCTCTTCCAACTTTTTCCTGTCAAACTACCTGTTAGTAACCTTTGTACCATCGCTGGTACACTCCCTTCTCTCTACCTGCTGCGGTAATCTTCTGGTGCCATTGTTGGTATTTTCCGCCTAGCTGTGTGTGTATAATATTTGTTTTGGTTGTTGATGATTTGTTTTCTTTGTACTGCTTTGATTGTGTTGGATTTGACATGTCTGAAAAAATTGCACTTCAGGCTTCAAACAATGCCTGAAGTGTGCAAGAAAAATTCCGAATAGTGACACTCATGATAACTGTGGGAGTGCCTCATCTCTCTGTTCAGTCGCCTTGCTCGGTTTGTCAGGGATTCAGTTCCCATATCTTGAATGAACGAAACAATAAATTGATTCTAAAGGGCCTTCTTAAATCGTCCTTTTCAGAGTCTCTGTCTGCATCAGAGGGTTTGCCCCCTCCTAGAAAAGAGAAAGAGGCCACATTCAGTTTCCTCCTCACTCTCTGGTGAGGAGAGGCGACCTAAATCCAGACTTGCGAAACTTTCCGTATCAGACCAGAAGCCAGCTTCTATGGCACTGATTTTGGTACCATTTACTACATTTGCGTCAGCACCTACTCAGCACCGTTTGACCAAAGTTAAGATTATGACCTCTATTCCGATCTTGGCACAGAGCCTTCCTATGGTTCCACTAGCTCAGGTGGACACTCCTCCCTCAATCGTCTCAAAATTGGAGATGGTGGTGCCATTAGATATTCAAGCACGGACTCGATATTCCCCGTCTGTGGACCCTTTCTTGGGCCAGGCTTATAGCCCCTTCCTAAAGTGTCTAGAGTCCCCTTCAGGGGATATCCACAAGATCCACCAGGAGCCTCTCCGAACTAGATGTGGTGCGCCTTGTGGACCAGCTGCTGACAGCCATGGGGATTCCTTCAGATTCAAAAACCCAATCCCTTCTTGGACTTGGAACTTCCGCTTCACAGAGTCCATCCTACTCTCCTCCCTCCTTGCAGGTTTCGAAGCCCAAAGCACTGCCACATTTCTTGGCACCCTCAGGTTTGTTGTCAGTAGTGGATCTCACTTTGGCCCTGGAGCCGACCCTTTGGCCTTCGGTTCCTTTGGAGCCAGGTCTTACTCAGACCCAGGATTGGACTACAGGCTCCTCAGTACTGAGTGTGGTGCCAACCCTGTCTATGGTGCCATCCACGGTGCCAGGAGCCCCTGTCTATACTGATCCAGCTTGAAGCTTCATTCCTGAGAGCGGGACCCAACTGAGTGGGGTGTGACCCTGCTTCCGAGGGTGTCCTCCTCGGTTCCGGGCACCCACCCCTGTTCGGGTGGCCCTGCATTCCAGGTGATGGAGAGGGCACTTGCCTTTAGAGGCAGGCCTTCGGCATCAGAACCACAATGATCTCCTCCTCTTGAGATGCAGTTGTCACAGGCCACCATCCTGTGACATCGAGCATGGGAGCTGCAGGAGACCCTATTGCAGGGTGCCCTTTCTTCTGGGTCCTCCTCAGATAATCCCACTGAGGAAGTTCCAAGGAAGAAATTGTGCAAGAGGAAGCATGTGGACTCCCTTGAGGAGTCCCATAGAGATGGTATGGATTTTGATGAAGGGGAAGGGTCCCCATGATCACCCCCTGAAGATGTCTCCTTGAGATCTTGAAACAGAGGTGTGATTGGAAGCCCAAAACCCTTCTTCCGAGGAATCCATTTGCCTGCAGGCTTTTCGGGCTTGAACATCTACCTCTTGGGTGACCCAACTGCAGACGAGCTTGTTCAGCTTGTGGTGCAGCATGCTTGGAGAAACCCTGATGCTGTTTAGGCAATCCCAAGGAGACCAGACAAGATTCTGTCTCCCCCTGAAGAAAATCCACATTGGTCAAAAGGTTTACCAGTAGATGCGGTGGTGGTGGTGGCGGCCACAAAAAGAGATCTTTGAGGAGAGCCACACTGTTCACCTGACTAACATGGAGTCCCAAACAGTGGACAGACTGGGGAAGCAAGTATTTGCTTCATCGACCTTTACAATTCAGTCCTTAAACTACCTGGCACATTTCACCAGACTCGAGAGAGACCTCATCTCCGAACTCTCTGGTACTCTATCAGGACAGGTGTCTGACAAGGTAAATGACAAGGTAGCCTTGCTGCTAGTGACCCTGGAATCAGTATCAAATTTGTCCATGAGGTTCATTTCACATGCAACAGAAGGGGCGGCAAGAGCTACGGATTCAGGTGTATTTATGAGGCGTCACGGTTGGATGCGCCTATATGACTTTGTGGATCCTTTTAAGTCTTTCTTCCTTAACACTCCAGTGGAGCCATCTTCCCTGTGTGGCCCTAAAGTGAAGGACATGCTAGCTAAGTGTGAGCAGGACGGCAAGACCCTGTCTGCAATTGATGTACATTTCTCCACTCCTTTTCCAGTAACCAGAGAAGTGGGAAATTGTGGCACAAAAAGTCTCAGGGTCCTTTTCCATGACACATGTGACTACTTCACATCCAGAGGCAGAGGGTGCAACTTTTCCGTTAGATGCCCCTACAGGGGTACAGGGGGTCCTCATAATCAGGGTTCTAGAGATTTGTTCTCTGGACAAACCCTATCAGCTCTCTTGAAGAGCGTCCCAATTGCTTTCCTTTGGAAGCAGTCAAGGGACATCTTTCTCTGCACCCCAATGCCTGCCTATTAATTACCACCGATTCTTCGGTGCAGAAGATTATAACCAGAGGTTACCAAATTCCATTCGATTCCTACCCAAAGCCACCAAAGTGAATTCCTGATGTTCCACCAAGTCTAAGGGAAGAAGCAGCTCTACAGATAGAAAAGTTGTATTTAAAAAGAGTCATCCAAAAAGTCCCACCAGACCAGACTGGATCCAGATTCTACTCAAGATTCTTTTTGGTGCCAAAAAAGACAGGGGACTGGAGACCAGTTTTGGACCTCAGCTGTTTAAATAAGTTCATCTCCCAGACGAAATTCTTGATGGTCATGTTTCAGTCCATCCTCCCCTTTCTATAGGAAGGCGATTGGATGTGCTCGATAGACCTTCAGGATGCGTATTACCACATCAAGATGGACAAATGCTCCAGAAGGTTCCTTCACTTCTGGCTGGGGGCCAATAATTACCAATTCCATGCTCTGCCTTTCAGACTCTCTACAGCCCCCTGAGTGTTCACCAAATGCATGGCAGCAGTGACAGCTCACCTGAGACTACAAGGATTCTGGGTGTTTCCATACTTAGATGATTGGCTCCGCACTGGCCTCACCAAGCATTTACTGGTAACAGCCATGTACTGCACCCTCTCTTTGGCAAATCATCTGGGAATCTCTGTAAACTGGGAGAAATCCAATCTGACTCCAACCCAATCTTAGGAATTAATAAGGGTGAATTTCAGCACCCTTTCTTGTTTAATCTCTCACAGATCACAGGCTACGAAGACCAAGGATCCAGCTCCGAGTGATATGCTGCCACGACATGGTTTCAGTTTGAGAGGTCATGCAGCTGTTAAGGTTAATGGCAGCATCAGTATCAATAGTACCCCTTGCAAGGCTTCACATGAGTCTCCTACAATGGCTTTTGTTAACCCAGTAGTATCCAAACTGCCACCCTTTGTCCTTCCAGATTCGAATAACAAATCGATGGAAGCAAGACCTATCTTGGTGGATGAAGTCAGAGACAGAACTTTGGAGCCTATTCTTCCACCCCTCTCAGCCCAGTGCCATTGTGACCATGGACGCTTCCCTGATTGGGGGGGGCATTTTCAGGAAATGACAGTCCAAGGCACATGGTCCAATTTAGAGGCCAATCTGCATATAAATGTTCTAGAACTGAGGGTAGTGCTTTTGACATTGCAAGCATTTCAGTCTGCCCTTCCTTCAGGAACATTTGCTGTGCAATCGGACATGTCAGTAGTTTGGCACATAAACAAGGAGGAACCAAGTCCTACCCCCTGTTTCAAGAGGTCATGAGAGTTTGGCAATGGGCAATAGCTTCCAACCGCTTTCTGATAGCAACGCATATCCCAGGGAATTCCAACATGATTGCAGACAAGTTGAGCAGATGCATTCTCCTGCCTCATGAGTGGTCCCTCAACCCCAATGTAACGGGAAAGATTTTAAGTCATTGGGGCCAGCCTTGTTGTGACCTGTTAGTCTCTCTGTCCAACCACAAATGCAGCAGCTACATCTCCCTAATTTCCCCGCAGGGGGAGTCCCTGAGGGATGCTGTAATCCACGATTGGCCCACGGGACTGCTGTATGCTTGTCCTCCCATTCCTCTGATACCTCAATTCATGAAGAAAGCTCTTCGGTTGAAAAGCAAAGTGATCCTTATAGCACCATATTGGCCTCAACAGGTATGGTTCCCCTTTCTTCAGCCTCATCTACTTTGCAGACCATGGATCTTGGAGCCAACTCCAGATCTGATTTCTCACCCCCAAGGGTTGAGCCACCTGAACTTGACCATTTTCAAGCTCACAGCTTAGCTTCTCCACTTCGATGATTGCCAGGCCTTGTAATCTTTCCACTCCAGTATGTGATGTTATCCTAGCTTCGCATAAACCATCCACCAGGAAACTTTATGCTGACAAATGGAAAAGATTTTCAATTTGGTCTAGACAGTGGGCTGAGAGGGGTGGAAGAATCGGCTCCAAAGTTCTGTCTCTGACTTCATCCACCAAGATAGGTCTTGCTTCCATCGATTTGTTATTCGAATCTGGAAGGACAAAGGGTGGCACTGGTCTCTGCAGTACTCCAGTGCTTATCAAACTTCTTTCAGGAGGGTGCTGCAGCATCAACTATACAAGTTCATTTATCTGCCATTTTGATTTTTCATAATGGTTTTGATGACTCCTTAATTTCACATCGCTTAAGCAAAACCTTTTTGAAAGGAGTCCATCACTTCAGACCTCCATTTAAGCAGCCTTGGATCATGGAGTCTCACACTAGTCTTACAATCTTTGACACGGCCTCCCTTTGAGCCAGCAACCACTTGTGACATCAAGTTTCTATCTTGGTAATCTCTTTTTCTGGTGGCCATTACATTGGCCAGGAGCATTTCCGAGCTCCAGGCTCTTTGCATGAAGCATCCTTATTTGATTTTCCATAAGGTCAGAGTTTTACTACGGACCAACCCTCCTTCCTTCCCAAAGTAATCTCTGAGTTCTCTATTAATCAGACTATTGACCCACCAGTGTTCTTTCCTAAATTTCTGACCAATGGAGAGTATTGTTTACATTTACGTGATGCCCACAGACAACTGAGGTTCTACGTACATAGGACAAAAACAATCCGTAAATCAGATCATTTATTTAAAAATGGGAAAGTCAGTCTCAAAAGTGACCTTATCTAAATGGCTTAGAGACTGTATAATTTTCATTTATCACCAAGAGAGAGAGTCTGCTCCGCAAAACATCAGAGCTCACGCCACCAGATCAATGGCAACTTCTGTGGCATTCCACTCTAGAGCTTCCATGGACGACATCTGTGCAGCAGCTACATGGGCTACTCCCCATACTTTTATCACTCATTACAAATCAGATCTGGTCTCCAGGGAAAGAGCTTCCTTTCGCTCAGTGGTACTCAGGAATGGTCTTCCATAAGGGTTGCCCGAGCGACAATAGGTAGCTGGGGACTCTGTCCCATCAGTGATGAATGGAATGAAGATTAACAACATCAGATAAAGAAGTTATGTCTTACCATAATGTTCCATCTGTGTTTTTGTTGTTCATTCATCACGTCCCACCCTACTTCCCCCTCCTAGAGGCTCCTGGGGGATACTTTGGGTCCATCTCCTGGATTAAGGTTTTTGCTCAGAGACTGCCTCTGCTTTACTAGTTAGGGCAAAATTGATCTGAGGTAACAGAGAAGGGTATTGTGGGTAAAAGCTTAGCTCAAGAGTTTTTGGCTGGCACAAGCTTAGTGTAAGGCCGTCTTGGTTCCAAGGACGGAACCGATAACCCACCAGTGATGAATGGATGACGATCAACAACACAGATGGAACGTTATGGTAAGGCATGACTTCTTTTTAAATAAATAAAATAAATAAAAAATAACACCACTTGTTTGATTTGTAGTTTTGAACATTTTTCAGTAAGCAATGAAACAATAATGACATAACTACTCATTTCAGAACATTTTAACCATAAAAGGCCACCCAAACCCATTACATTCCACCAGTGTCAGTCAAGATGCACAATTTTTGCAGAAGTAAATGTCATCTGAATAATTACACATTAAAGAAATTTGCAAGTAATGAAGAAGTTGCTGTTGGCAAACAATTTTACATTTCATTGTTTCATCTATTTTCAGTGCCTGCTGCCCTTGAAGAATAAATTGCTTATGTTACTTAAAAAAAATTGGTAAGCTGTGGTAGTATTGCAGTAGACAGTGGCTGGCAAACCGACAACAGGTTCATAGTTACTAGGCATCTCATCCAAAGGAGGACACAGGAGTGCAGTACCCCCACCCCCCTTAAAGTGCACTGCAGTATGAGTAATCTAGCTGCATGGTGTGGGAGTAGAACCCACAGTCTTCTACACAAAAGGCAAGTATGCTTCCTATTGTGCTGCTAACAATACTTTTAATTCTTTAGCACCAACACTGACTGCATTTGCTAAACAAAACAGTTGCGTATTAAAAACAGACAGCATAAGTAACAGTAAACTACTTTTATCTTAAAGCTGACAAGTCCTTGAAAATTCACCAAATCTTACAAGTCCTTCAAAATGCCCTCTGATTGGTAATTGGTGTAGAGTATTCAGGCTGTTGTCGCCAGTAGCCAGGGT
Source organism: Protopterus annectens (assembly GCF_019279795.1). NCBI lineage: Eukaryota > Metazoa > Chordata > Ceratodontiformes > Protopteridae > Protopterus > Protopterus annectens. The sequence continues at coordinate 996,005 of NC_056733.1, read as the reverse complement.
ACATGGTTTGAGCTTGAGTAAGTTAATTAACCTGCCATCCTTAACTAGGGCATTTTACACACACACACACACACACACACACACACACACACACACACACACACACACACACCAGCCGCCCACCCACCCCTTTTTTTTGCCTCTCTCATAGTAGTTAGTTCTCAGTTTTAGGCAGTTGTAGTAGTTCCATTCCATGGTTCAAGTTCTCTAATGTGAAAGCAGAGCATTCCAAATTCTTGTACAGGATGCAGATGAGAAACTGCATGGATACACTACGATGCAAACAGAATGTGTCCTTCAAGAAGAAATGTAATTTTTTTTTTTATATATATATTATGTTAACATTGTGGCAGCACCCCAGCCAGTGTGCCCCCCTCTCCCAAGCCAGCAGGCTCTAGTCAATTTCCTAGGTTACCTAGTGTTGGATCTGGCTCTGTTATAAAGCATTAAATTTGCAGACAACAGATCATGATCCAGGCCAGAATGAGGCATACACACTAATGTAAAAGGACAGCTACTTATCTCATAACCTCATCTCTTAAGAACATTGCCAGCTTGGAATTTGATCCCAGCTGGACACTAATCCAAACTTCCTTGCTGGTCACACCATAATTTACATAGAAACACTTTATATCCCTCCACCAGCAACCTTTGCTCATTTTGACTTCACACTGGATACTGTTACCTCAAGGATGAAACAAACTTGTAATAGTGGAAGACTGTAACCTAAACTTCCAGGGCCTTCTGAAAGCAAAACTAAATACAGTGATACCAGATAAAAACCTTATACAGTTAGTGACATCTGGGACTGGCTGTACCCATTCACCAATAAAACTACACTACTAGACTTTTTTTTTTCACTAACTTTCTTGAAAATGTATATGTACCCAGGTGGTCCCCAGCACACACAGTGATTGCTAAAAAAAAATTGGACTGGACACCAATGTTTCTCCACATTCCCTGAACAAGCTCTGTTATTACTTCTAACTTAACTTGCACAGTATATCCACTAAATCCAGAGTATTAAAAGATGGTGAGATACCACAGCTAAACCCTCAAGTAGCTCATCTTATAAAACAGAGGGACACAGCCCACAAAGCATGGAAATAGGACCATAAAGGCACAGATGTACACCAGCACTTCTTCAGTTTTAGAAAGCAGTCAAGCTTTTGTACCAGTACAGCTAAAGCTGACTACTGCAGGAAAGTCCAGATTTCCAACTTAAGAGCATAAAATAGTTTTGGAACACAATCAGAAACCCTTTACGCAGTAACATATCTAAAGCTAAAAAGAGCACATAACATTTACTTTACAAGCCATGATGGGTATTAAACTTAAGCAACCTACCACAACACAGTTTGTCACCGTCATCACAACTTCACCTATATCTACCATTATACAACTAACTAGAATGGACAACTACCTAGAACACCCATACTTCCATTTTAAAGTTATCATTAAAAAAAAAAAATAAAGATGAAATAAAATAGCATCAAAACCTCCCCAAGAGTCTACATAATACACTCACTCCAGATCAAAATTGGAAGTAATTTACTGTGATAGTACCTCTGACTCGCGTTTTTTAACCTCACAATACGCACTAAAAGTGTGTAACTTTTGTAAAAAAGATGTAATAATGCCCACGTGAAAGACTATGTCCCTCAAAACAGTAGAAGATTATAGACCAATTGCAATTCTAGACTCTGTAACAAAGATCTTTGAAAAACTATCATATAAGCAAATTTTGAACTACATTGCACAACATGACAAACTGACGTAAAACATAACTTTAGAACCAAATGCAGTATATCTGCAGCAGAACTCCTACATTTTTAACCTCACAATGCATACTAAACCTGTCCCTAACTTTCTTTTAAAAAAGATGTAATAGTTCCCATATGAAAGTCTGTGTCCCTCAAAACAGCAGAAGTTTATAGACAAATTGCTATTCTAGACCCTGTAGCTAAGATCTTTGAAAAACTATTATATAAACAAATTTTGAGCTACATTGCACACAACATGACAAAATGACACACAACATAGCTTTAGACCCAAATGCAGTATATCTGCAGCAAAATTCCAAGTAATACAGTCTAGAAAAACTCTGAAGGCAAATCAGTAAGAACTGTGTTTAACCTTAAATGAGGACTTGAAAGTGTAGACCATACCATTCATTCTACTTAAATTTGCCCTTTCTCAGATATATGCAGCTTTTTTCCACAACTACCTGCATCAAATAACCTTTTCTTCATCACCCAAAAACAAGCAGCACAAACCTATTGCCAGCTGTGGGAATTCCACAGGGGCTGTACTGAGACCTCTGCTATCACCGAAATATACTATATGCTGATAATATTGTCATCACTAGATCATCCACATCACACACACACACACGTCTAAACTTTTGCTGCTGTGGAAGTGGATGTATACCAACAAACATGTCCTTAATGCCAAAACATCCTCAGTTGTGTTATTTGGTTCTAATAAATGGCTTTTGTCTGCTGAGCCTCTCCACGCCCATTGCTCCCTCAACCAGCCATTACCATATGTCACCAACTAAAAATATTTTGGCCTTCTATGTGATCATTCACTTTGTTTCCATTTGTGTTGAAAGACAGCACAGAGGATCCTCTCACAATTTAGAACCAGATTTAAAATCGTAAACCTCCTGGTAAATGCATTGGAAGGCCGGCAAGCTGTTACCATTAAAGTGCTACTCCCCGTGCTTGAATATGCACTCAGTCTTATTGCACTACATTCTCCCCAAAGCTGAAAACTACTTCAAAAGACAGAAAACAAAGTGTCACACTTGTATACTCCTCACAACACCCACAGAATATCACTGTCTTACCAATAAATGGCTGCGGTGGTGCTGCGGTAGCGTTGTCGCCTCACAGTAAGACGTTGTCCTGTTCGATTCTCAGCTAGAGCGTCTTCTGTGTGGAGACATGCATGAATGGGCGTACCTTCGTTGAAGGTTGTTTGTCAGGGCCGGCAACTCGGCACGTAAAAATCTACTGCCAATCATTAGCGGACCAGAGTTCCACTGTGGCAACCCCTAATCGGGAAAAGCCAAAAGACACAACAACAACAACCAATAAATGGCTGCTTGTAGACATTAGAGCTTCTAAATATACTGACCTTTAAACTTCTCCGTGATTGACATGCCCCTAATTTAAAATCTTTTTTTGCAGAAGTCCCATTCTTATCTCCTTGTTAGACAACTTTATACTGTAGCCATCGCTGGGAGAGCATTCACCTAACCAGCAGTAGAACATTGCAACAGGATGCCCCAGGATAGGATATCAGGTCAGGAATTACCATCATAGAATTTAGGAAAGCTATAAAAAAAAAAAAAAAAACTCACCAAAGACTTTTTTTAATATCATTGTTTTGACCATTATGGCTAATCCAGCCACACCGTAGTTGTACACAATTACGTTTTCCACTTTTACATCAATGACAAACTTTGATCAACGTTTAATCTATACTCCCTAGTTTTTTCTCCTACCTACATTCAAGTTTTTCTTACTTGTAACAGCTCACTCATACTCCTTTATATTTACCACTTTTTCTTTTACTTCACCCTACCTTCTCTCTCCCCTTTTCCTGACTCTCTCAGTAAATATGCCTCCCGACTACCTTCACCTAATCTTCTGTATCCCATTTCATTTCAGTGACTATATTTTTCCATAGTGATTTTGTTTCTCATTAATATGTATTGCAACAAATTTTCTTTTTGCATGTAGTGTGACTAATGTATCTTTCTGTTAATGTATTTTTTGGTTCATAGGTGTGTACTAGGCTAATGGCCCTGGAGCTTTTACAAGCCTAGCCCATAGGATTACCCTGGCATCATACCACCCAACCTTCGTTCCTAGTGCCTTTGTCGAGTAGAGCCACTGGAGTGATCCCCGGTGTGAATTTTCTATTTCCCATCTACTCATCAAGATTTCTCTTGAAGAGGGCCAGCGAGGTGCTCTGCTTGATGTGTATGGGAAGTCTCTTCCATAGCATGAACAGTCTCTGGGTTATGTACCTGTCCCTCCAGCATGTTCTGTTGATTGTGGTAATGAGGTTGTGGTCTCTGGAGCGTGTGGTGCTGAGCAATTGGGATTTCTTTAGATGTAGCATTTCTAACAGAGCTGGGTCAGACATGGCTTTGTAAGTCAAGCAGTGATCGCCTCTAAGTAGGCGATATGCGACAGAGAATAGTTGGAGTTTTTTGAGTATGTCCATATAGGAGTGTGTAAGGCCTAGGATCCTCTTTGTGAGGTACTTTTGCGGCCTCTTCAGTTGTTGCGGGTGTCTAGTGAGGTATATGCCAAATAGGGCATTGTACTTGATTATTGGCCTAATGAGGGAAGAGTAGAGGGAGACAATGACCTCTTCCTTCCTGGATACAAAACCCTTTGTAATGCGATGTGCCACATAGAAGGACTTTCTGACCACAGTGGCAACATGGTGGTCTTAAGAGAGGTTGCTGACAACCTGTGTTCCAAGTTCTCTTTTAACGCCTTCTGTGTTCAGTGGACTGCCATCAGTGTGGTAATTCAAGGGAACCGGGTTTTTCCCAAAGGGGATGAAGACACAGTTTTTGACATTGAGTTTAAGGCCATGGCTCTGACACCAGTCATTCGTCTCATTGAGGGCTTTTTGCAGGATGTCAGCATTACTTGGGGAGTTAATAATAGCTCCCAACTTGCAGTCATCTGCTAACTTTGTCAGCCCAGATTCCCTTCATGTTGGCCTGGGCTTCAGAGAAGTGGATACCAAACAGGAGAGGACCCAGGATCGAACCCTGTGGGACTCCACTCGTGACTGGTCAGCAGTCTGACTTGGAGTCAGCTACTTTCACACTGTGGGTTCCATCTGTGAGCCAGTTTGCAACCCACCTAGTGATGTAGGGGTTGATGCCTAGTTTAGTAAGTTTTTCTATGATTCCTGAATGGGGAATGGTATGAAAGACCTTGGCCAGATCAAGGTAGGCTCGTATGAACCACCTTACCTTCATCCACAGCTCTGGTGACTGACTCAAAGAAGTCGACCAAGTTGAGCAGGCATGATCTACCCTTCACAAAACCAAACTGTGTAGGATCCAGAGTTTGGAGATTCCCTATATCCTTGTTTATTAGGTCCATGATGATGCGTTCCATAGCTTTCCATATCAGACTCGTCAGGCTAATAGGGCAGTAGATCCCGGGGTCTGTAGTCGCTCCTCCTTTGTGGAGAGGGATGATTAGCAGTGCGCCATTCGGTAGGGACAAAGCCTGAGGTGAGGCTGTGATTGAGCAGGGCACACAGGTGAGGTGCCAGTTCACTCTGTAGTTCATGTAGAACACAGCTAGGGATACTTTCAGGTCCCATAGAAGCTGTATTCTTGGCCTTGGACAGTGCTGTTTTAACCTGTGCAGCAGTAATACTGGGTGCCTGATAATCTACTGGTATTGTGATTGGTCCTTTGGAGGGGAGGGGGGTAAAGTTAGCACTGAATCTGTCCGCCAGTATATTTGCAATATCTGTTGGCTCGGTATAGGAGGTACCATTGTGCAGTAGCTCAGAGCAAATCTGGGTATTGCCATGGAGATTCTTTACATAACTATAGAAGGCCTTGTGGTTGTCTTTACTATCTGCTGCAATTCTGTTTTCATAGCTAGCTTTAGAGGATTTGATGAGGGATCTCAACCTTTTGTTGAGGCTGATAAGGGAGTTTTTCCAGTCTTGGGACTACACCTTATTCCGCATCAGTTTCCTCCTCCTGTTATAGAGTTTGTGTATGGCAGGGTACCACCAGATTGGCTTCCTTTTTTTGAGGAAAGTGTCTTAGTTCTATTGGGTATGCCGAGATCCATGCATTTGTGTACACGTTCATACAGTGCATTGGTTTATGATTTGGTAGTCATGCAACTATTCTCCATTTGCATGGGTGCCGTGAAGTTAGCCACCTCTGTTTCTAGGAGCCCAAAGTTAGCTTTGGAGAAGTTTTTCATGGTGGTTACCCTTGTTGGGGGGTGGGAGGGATGCGGATTTCCAAGGTGATTAGCTTTTGATCGGATCTAACCAGGGAGGAGTTGACTGTTGGTGTAGAGCGAAGGTCGCCCATGTTAGCAATGACTAGGTCAAGGATGTTGCTACCTCTAGTGGGGGTAAGAATGAGCTGGTCCAGGGCATTGAAATTAATGAATTCCAGAAAGCATTGGGCAAGTGTATTGGTACATGAATAGTTTTCCCAGTTAATGGAGGGGTAGTTGAAGTCGCCCAGTATGAGAGTGTTGGGTTGGACCCTAATATTCTCAGTGGTGCTTAGGAATGTGGAGTGGGACTCTTGGGACATGGTTGGGGACCTATAGCAGGCTATGACCTGAATCGCTGTCTTACCCAATGTTAGTTGCACCTGAAGTATCTCAGATGCATTATGTTGGGCTACCAGTCTGGAGGTGTGCGCATCCTTTATGAATATGGAAACACCACCACCTTTGGAGCTTCGGTCCAAGTTCTGGGGCCGAAAGGTGTGGAGTGAGTTGTAGCCTAGTAGAGCAGGGGTGCTTTTTGAACCAGGTCCTTGTTACAGCACAAATGTCGATGTTCTCCATTTTAAGGAGTACTTTGAGTGAGTGCATTTTGAGATTTAGACTTCTAGCATTGAGCAACATGACCCTCAAATTGCATTTGTTTGTAACTGTTATGGTGGTAATTTCGTCTTTGGAACACTGCCTAAAAAAGGCAGTATAGGGGTGGCAAGAGCTTTGGCCAGTATCCGTAAGCTCAGGGGGTGACAGATGCAGGCCATCTCTGGCAAAGCATCGAGGTCTGTCAATCATGTCATCCCAGGCATAGACATACTGGATCCCCTTAGAATGACACCAGAAACTTAGCCAATTCTTGAAATCAGTCATTTTCTGCTTGTACTGTCGTATCATTCTGGGTGATGGTGGGATGCTGCTCAAGGGCTAGGGTCATACCCGCCTGGGCTACATAATCCGAGAGCTCCTCCATGTCTCTTTTCATGTAATCCAGGGAGTTACGTCTCAGGTCATTCACACCCACATGTACAATGACAGAGTCATATTTGTACCTGTTGCTGAGGGACGTGAGTGCGTGCGTCGGATCCTGGCTCCTGGCACCTGACAAGCAGCTGACTGTTACTTTCTCCTTAGTCAACTTAGTGAGTGGGACATCAGTGTGCCTTACTATCGAGTCATCTATGACTAGTGTGTTGGGCATGCTGTTTTGCCTCAGGAGCTTTGGTTGAGTGGCACAATGTTTAGGAGAGTTGTGTGTCTCGTGATTAGTGTTGTGTAGTGGTGTGGTGGTCAAGTGCATTTCTGCCTTGGAGGTGTCTGCTGTTTGGTTAGATTTTTTTGAGAGCCTCTGCGAAGATGGGTGTGTGATTTGTGTTTTTATGTGAAGGCAATGCTGGTGTGTGTTCTGGTGGGCTATGTGTTCCATGTGATGTGGTGCAAGTGTTGACCTTCTCCTCTTGACCAGCTATTCCCGTCTTGGCTGGACAGTGTGTGGCTTCCAATTTGGATATATAAATGCATCTCTCACATGTCTGAGTGTTGGGGGGGTAAGAGGAGAAGGGTTGTCAGTCTACATGAGGCAGTTGCCACATTGCCTCAGGATGCCCAATTTCACCAGGTTAGTAGGCGAAAGCACAAGTACCTGACCTTTAGACATGCCTGGAGGAGTGGGCATTAATAAGTACTGGAGCTGTTTCCTTGTAGAACATTTAGTGCTGGTAGCACTTTTGTATACTACAATAATTGCTACAAGAAGTCTGGTAAAGTGCTAAACTAACAAGCTAGTAAAAGTGCAGAAGGAGAGAACTAGCAGATGTAAGGGAAAAATTGAAGAGCAGACTTTGGCACTGCTCGGAAGTTTACAAACAGTCCTAGATACAGCAAATCTGGGTCTGGACTAGATTGGTTAAAGGAAAGGTGGGAAACGAGCGCAGATGTGGGCTTTTAAACCAGAAAATTGAAAGAGATGGAAAAACTGCCCAAATGGTCAGTAAACTACAATTTCTGGGCCAACACCCACTCCTCTTGTGGTAGATAGGCTACCTAGTACTTACCACTCCCACTGATAAGCTAGAAGGCTTCCCTCCAACACAGAAAGGCTTGGGGGGCTCAGAAGCTTGCAAACAGTCCTGGATACAGCAGATCTGTACCTGGACTAGACAAGTTACAGGAAAGGTGGGGAATAAGCGCTGTTCTGTTACTTTTGCAACTTCAGCTGCCAGCTGGCCCTAGTCATACTTGAAAAGAATCCGTTGACCATTGCACCAGAATACAAAAGTGACCACCCTCTTTCAGTCTGTCTTGCTGTTTTAAAAATAGTGACTCTCCACTAAAACTTAACTTTTAGCCAGGTAAAACTTTGTTACTTACTGTCATGTCTAACTCCTCTAGTGCATACTGCAGTGTTTAGGAGAAAACATTTTTTTCATCTTACCTTTAAGCATCTATTGCAAGACCACCAGTTATTGTAGAGCCCACATTCTGCTTCTCGGTAGTCATCTTGGGATTAGTGCTTCTGTTTTCTCCTGGTGAGAGAAGGAGTGCAGTTACATTATTTCCTGGAGACTGCTGATCACCAGAAAGCTTAATAACTGCCTTATAGGTGACAACTTACAATCCGTGCTTATATTCTGATCCTGGTGAGAGTAGGAGCAGAGTGCATTTATTCTTGACTCTTTCTGGTTGGAGAGTGAGTGTCTGTGCTTAACATACCTGACTGGTCAGGTTTCTTATTCGAGGCATCTCCCAAAAAAAGGCTACAAGCATGCAGACCCTTGCACAATCTGGGACAAGACTGTGGATCACCATACAGGCTGTGGCCTGCTTCTGTTCTTGAGATTGGTGCTAAAACTAGCTAGTTTTATCTAGAACTAGCCAGTTTGTTTAGTTTCAGCACTCAAAACTGTTTTCTTGTGCTCAGCAGTTGCTCAGAACTCATTGTAAGCACTAAATGAACTACAAATTACTACAGCAGTTGACTTTCCTCACTTGTCAAGAGGAAAACGGTTCTTAGTACTTAAATGAATAAGCACCTATCCAGGCTTCTCCAATGGTCATCTCCCGGTGTTTTCTGCTGTCTACCTGATGAATCTGGGCATCATAGCAATTGCCTCATGTACACCGACAGCCCTGTCCTCCTACCACCCAACACTGCAATCAGTGAGAGATGCACTTATATAGCCAAACTGAAATCCAAGCTCTCTCCAGCCAAGACTGGACTAGACAGTGAAGAGGAGAAGGTTAACACCTGCACCACACCACACTCAAGACATAGTCCTTCAAGACCCACACTACCAAAACCCACACATAGAAACACAAAGCACACACCCACATTCATGGAGACTCTCAATAAAAATCTGCCCAAGCAATAGAGACCTCCCAAGCTGAAATGCAGACAACCACCACCCTCAACACTACCCAAATGACACAAAATAGGTCTGCCACTCAGCCTCCGCCCATAAGGCAAAACAACGTACCCAACATACTAGTCATACGTTACTCTGTAGCCAGGCACACTGATGTCCCATTCACCAGGCTGAACAAGGAGAAAGTTAATGTCAGTTGCCTGTTGGGTGCCAGGATCTGCCACATAACGCACACACTCAGGTCACTCCACAACAAGTACAAATACTACTATGTCATTGTCCATGTTGGTGTGAATGACCTGAGATGTACCTTCCTGGACTACATGAAAAGAGACATGGAGGCGCTCTCGGATCTTGTAGCCTAGGCAGGTATGACCCTAGCCCTGAGTAGAATCCTGCCATCGCCCAGAATTATACCACAGTACAAGGACAAAATGATTGACTTCAGCAATTGGCTAAGCTTCTGGTGTTATTCTAAGGGATACAGTATCTGTTTGCCTGGGACGACATGATCGACAGACCACGATGCTTTGCCATATATGGCCTGCACCTGTCGCCCCTGGGATTCCGGATATTGGCTAAGACTCTTGCCACCCTTATAGTGCCTTTTTTAGGCAAGGTTGAAATGCTAAATTCAACACCATAACAGGTACAAGCAAGCAAACTCTGAGGGTAATACTACAAAATGCACTCACTGGATGCATTCCTTAAAATGGGGAACATCGACATCTGTGCAGTGAGAGAGACCTGGTTCAAGGCTCCAGAGAGGCACCCCTGCATTAATTCATACCACACCTTTCGGCCACCTAACCTGGACCATAACACTAAAGGCTGATGCATGTCCATATTCAGTAAGGATATCCACACCTCCAGGCTAGCTGCTCAACATAATGCATCCAAAATTATCCAAGTGCAACTAACACTGGGCAAGACTGCAGTCCAGGTTGTAGCTTGGTACAGATTCCCCACCATGACCCAGGATTCCCACTCTTCATTTCTTAAGATTCTAGAAGATATTAAGGTACAACCCAATACCTTAATTATGGGTGATTTCAACTACCCTACCATTAACTGGGAAAACTACTCATGTACCAACTCATTCGCTCAACGTTTTCTGGAATTCATAAATTCCAGTACCTTGGATCAGCTTGTCCACACCCCCACCAGGGGCAACAGTATCCTGGTCGTGGTCATTACCAATATGGGTAACCGTTGTTCCACGTCAGAGGTCAGCTCCTCGCTGGTCAGGCCCGACCACAAGCTAATCACCCTAGACATCCATATCCCACCCCCATTAAGGAAACCACCATCAAAAACTACTCCAAAGCCAACCTCATGCTTTTTAAAACATAAGTGTCAAACTTCACGACACCCGTGCAGATGGAAAATAGAGGTATGACTGCTGAATCTTACACAAATGCACTGTATAAGCACATACATGAGTGCATGGTTTGTGCCATCCTCAACAGAACCAAGACGTTATCCTCCAACCAATGTGGTGGTCCCCTGCCATAAACAAACTCTACAACAGAAGGAAGAAGCTGTTGCAAAAAAGAGTATCATCCCAAGATTGGAGGAACTCCCTGGTCAGCCTCAGCAAGAAGCCGAGATCCCTCATAAAATCCTCCAAAGCCAGTTATGAAAATAAAATCGCCACTGATTCCAAAGACAGCCACAAAGCATTCTATAGCTATGTCAAGAATCTCAATGGCAACACTCAGATCTGCTCTGAGCTACAGCACAATGGCACTAAATATTCAGAACCAACCGATATTGCCAACATCCTGGCAGATAGGTTCAGTGCTAACTTTGCCACCCTCTCACCCTCCAAAGGACCCATCTTAATACCGGAAGAATGCAAAGCCCCTGTAATCATGGATGAACAAGTAAAGACCGCACTCTCCAAAGCCAAGAACACAGCATCCATGGGACCAGACAACATTCCAGGCTTTGTACTGCACGAACTACAGAACGAACTGGCACCCCACCTAAGTGCCATGTTCAATCATAGCCTCATCTCGGGCTACGTGCCTAATGAATGGTGCACAGCGACGGTTATCCCACTCCACAAATGGGGTGCCACTACGGACCCCAGAAACTACCGCCCCATTAGCCTGACGAGCCTGGTCTGCAAGGCCATGGAACATATCGTCTTGGAGCTTAGAAACAAAGATAAATAGGTAACCTCCAAACCCTGGACCCCACACAGTTTGGGTTTGTAAAAGGTAGGTCATCTCTACTAAACCTGATTGACTTCTTTGAAGCAGTCACTAGAGCTGTAGGTGAGGGCATGGTAGTGCACACAGTCTATCTTGGCCTCGACAAGGCTTTCGATACCATCCCCCACTCTGGAATTATAGATAAACTCACTAAACTGGGCATAAATCCCTATGTCACAAGATGGGTGGCCAACTGGCTCACTGAGGGAACCTACACAATAAAAGTAGCCGACTCCAAGTCTGACTTCAGACCAGTGATGAGTGGAGTACCGCAGGGTAGGGTTCGGTCCTGGGTCCTCCCCTGTACGCCATTTACTTCTCTGAAGTGCAGGCCAACACAGAAGGTCTTTGACTTACAAAGTTCGCAGATGACTGCAAACTGGGAGCCATAATAGAATCACCTATTGATGTAGACATTCTACAGAAGGGCCTCACAGAGACAGATGCTTGGTGTCAAAGTCATGGACTCGAGCTTAATGCCAGAAGTGATTGTCATCCCCTTTGGGGAAAACTCCGTACCCATGAACTACCATATAGGCGGTAGCTCACTAAACACTGAAAGTGGGATAAGAGACCTCGGGACGCAGATGGACAGTAGTGTCTCCTTTGATAACCACATCACCACAGTAGTCAGGAAATCCTTCTACATCGCGCACCTCATCACAAAAGGGTTTTCCTCTAGAAAAAAGGAGGTCATTGTTCCTCTCTACTCATCCCTCATCAGACCCATTGTAGAGTACAGTGCCACATTTGGCATGTATCTCACAAGACACCTACAACAATTGGAAAGGTCACAGAAATTCCTCACCATGAAGATTACCGGCCTCAAACAGATGCCATACCCAGACCGTTTCAAAAAACGTCATCTCTACTCCGTTGCATGTCCCCTTACTCAGAAGCTATCTCTGCATAACATACAAAGCTATGTCAAACCCATAGCTGTTGGACATGTTACACTTAAAGAAATCCCAGTCTCTCTGAACCACATGCTCCAGGGACCCAAACTTTGTCACCACAATAAACAGAAAATGCTGGAGGGATAGATTCCTGTCCCAGAGACTTCCCATACTCTGGAACAAACTACCCATTCATGTCAAGCAAAGCTCCTCATTGGCCCTCTTTAAGAAAAATCTTGACGACTGGATGGGAAATCGAAAATTCACCCTTGGGATCACTTCTGCAGCACTGCTTGACAAGGCCACAGGAAAATAATTTTCTTGGGTGGCGAAAGCCAGGGAACCTTTTTGGCTAGGCTTATATAGGCCTGGGGCCGATAGCCTAGTACCTACCTATGAACTTAGACAGTTAAAAATGTATAAACAAATGTTCAGCACTTTTTTTGTACTGAATACCCATATTTCAGTAGGTTCCATTAAATAGTGCATTATTTTTTTAAATACAGCCCACTTCTAACCACAGGTAAATATGAATGTGATACTTTAGTTTATTTAAAGTAATAATTTTCTATAAAAAATACATTTCAAAGCATAACTTAGACTTAAATGAGCCCTGGAAAGGTGACAAAGTTGGACTTTTAAAAATGAAATCATAGTAGAGCTAAGCATTTTTTTTTTTACTTTAGAAATAGAATAGTGTTGTAAGTTCCTTACCCTTTTCCCTGGGAAAACACAGACATTGAGCCCCTTGATTTTTCCAGTAACTCTGCTTTGAAGACAAGAGCTATGATCAATGGTAGAATGATCATTCATCTTTAATCACTGCCATGAGATGACACTTCCTTAAGTTTTTGAAGCAACAAAGTTTAAATGATTGTTGTCAGATTTTTATGTGCACCCAGAAACTTGCTTCTACTGAAGTGAGCTGAGAAAAGAATGTCGGCACTTTAATTGCTATTTTTTTCATCAGTACCGTGTAGATCACTAAAAAGGTTTCTGTTCTTATTTTGCCTTTCTCAGAGACAAGAAAGACTTTTGGCAGTATTTCACAGAGCCCATGAATCCAAGCTTCAGTCACAGGATATGTATAAGCAATGGGTAAGAACCACACATATCGACCAGGTTTCTTTTCCTGATAGTTGTGAATAATAGAGACTATTTCCTTGACGTTGTTTATTTCCACTTTTGTTTTTGTTTTTTTACCGTCAGCTCCAACTTTTGTTGAGCCTCGGCTTGACAGACAAAGCCAAGGAGATTGCTGTTGTGGCGACCAGGTATTTCAGCCAGTCTTCAGACATGTGGCAGAGCAGCCTACAGACCTTAATGGAATTGAAGAGCCCAGATGTTGATCTGCTATTTGAAGAGGCATTCAGAAGTATTGGCCCAAAGGTGATTTGATGAGCGGTTAATGTTTGTTTGCCTTACAGAGGAATGTGCTAGAAGTGAAATGTTTGCAATTGTGTGCTGTCAGTCTTCTTTCACTCGTCACAGCAAAATTTATTTTTAGGCGCAGCTGCCACTGAACTGTTTGGTATTGAGGGTAGAAGTATGGAAACAGTGGTGAGAATTTGTAGAATTATGATTACTAAGACTAGATGTATTCTAATTATAAAGGACTTTATACATTTTATGTAAATAAATGTGACACAGTATAGTAGAGTAAGTATATTGTAGATGGGGTTTAAGTTGTGTTAGACTAACAGATATGCATCACTCAAGAGCAGGTATCATATGTTCTATATTGGTCATGCAAAAAACAGCCTTAGCAAGCATAAGTGTTAGAAGTAACATTAAATCGGGTGATTCTCAATTTAACAGAAATTTCAAAGGTCTATCTTGTTTGTATCATACCTCTCAACTGTACAGGTTTTCACAGAATGTCCAGATTTCTGCCTCATATTTTCGATGTGTTCCCCCTAATATCTGTCCCTGTCTGGCAAATAGCCGAGGATTGGAGTCATGAAATAATGACAAACATTCAAGTTTGACTCCACATCCTTCAGAAAATTGATGCTAATCCAAAACCTGTTATTTTGTCAACTTTCTAAGTTTGTAAGAAGAATATTTAAAAGCTGTCCCCCCATTATTTTATGGTTTGCCCAGATTTTTTGCTCTAAGATGTTGAGAGGTGTAGTTTGTATTAATAGTTTGTTAAATACATGCAGACACACTCATTCAAATTAGTATTTTTATTTATTATTCCTTTTATTTATTTAATATTTGTTTACCGGGTTTGTTAGCTGAATATATACATATGGAATTCTCTAATGACTAGGGAAGGCAAATTAATGACAGTAGTCTTTGCAGTTACTTATGGAGGCTTAGCAAAACAGTCGTACCTACTTGCTTCCAGTAAATACATAGTAATTTCTTGAATGTATTGAGTTGATTTATACCCCTTAGCTGTTAGGGAAAAGTACTACACATTACAGGAGCAATTTTACTGAAGGACTGTTCACAACATGTTACAGTAATAGAGAATTTATGTAAGATTGCACTTGAGGGGTTTCTGAGTGAGTTAGGACTGATACATATTAGTTTGTTTTTTAAGTGGTGGGCAGTAGCTGTCATTTAAGAGGCTGAAGGCTAAAATAAATCAAAAGGAATGAGGCTGTAGCAGTACCTGGTAACCAAACGATTTAGCCTTATTAATACAGCAATGGACAATGTTTGGTGTGAGATTAATAAACCTTTGAATGTTATAGGTAGTAGGACATCAGTGGCTAAGTCTGTTATGTCAGTTTTAGCTGACTGAGAACTTTTTGTGGTTAACATTGCACATGTATTTGACAGGAAAGGTTCTGATCAGTAGTTAGACCTATTCTACAATAGTAAGTACTGACGTAGTATTAGTAAGAGAGATTGATGAAGCTTTTGCTAGTATGTGGGGTGTACCTAATGACATCACAGATAATTTCTGTGTATTTTAAGCATAGCTTATTATTATGTAACCAGTCATAGTAGTATAAGGTTATTTTTGTAAAGAGGCGTTAATCTCTTTAGCAGATTTTCCTGCTGTAGCAATTTTGATGCCATTGCATACAAAAGACAGTTTAAAGTTGTGAGTACCCTGGTGATATCAGTAATGAATTGGGAAAACAGAAGAGGTCCTAGCACAGAGACTTGAAATATATGTGTATATTGTTTACCAGGAAGTGTTGTGTTTTTTTCTGAGGTTATAAAAAGCCTATTAGCTAAGTAACCTTTGAACTAACTACTTCCAGTGAGAAATTACATTGCTGTGACTTGTGTAGAAGTCTTGAATGTTTTACTGTTTCAAAGGTTTGTTGTAGATCAACAAATACAGCACCGGTATTCTTAAGGAGATAAACAACATCCATATAGAATATTACATTCATAAATTTGCAGGTAGTATTCTAATAACTAAGTGAGCACAGGAGTGGAGAAAGGAGATTTTGCCAATAGGGTTGACTGCAAGCAGCTTTAGAAATTTGGTAGGAGAGGGCTGGAATATGCTGGAGAAAACTGGCAATGGAACCAAGGTATTGTGCAGTGAGATGAATCCAAGCAGTAGTTTGGACTGCAGGTTAGTGACTGCCTTCCTTACCAGGGATTGATATTCAGAGTATAGGCAAAGAGAAAGGGATAACGGGAGTGCTAAGTGAAAGAGCATCTCCAGTAGAGTTTGTAGTTAAGCCTAGAATCAAAGCTGTTAAGAAAGGGATAATATGTACTGAGGATCACGACTATGAAAATGAGGTCAAGTACCTAGAGTTCAACTTATTGAATAGAGATTATTCCATTAATGATGTCCACAGTTGATGCAGATAGACTCAATGAAGTCAGAAGAACCAAGGGTTATCCCCATTTTCTTAACAAACCAAATGATAGCAACAGTTTTCCTGTTAATACCAATGTCAATGAATCAAGACTAAGTATGATCTTAATTTTGCTAATGATAACACTCAAGTGTGTGATATTATTAAGAAATATTGGCCCATTTTGGCGCAGGATATAAATATTTGTGACATAGTTGGAGAAACACCGAGATTTACCTTCAAAAATAAGAAAAACATCAAACGCCTATTATGCCAGAAAGATGGTCACCCACCCACCAATGTGATAAAGAAAAAGGGAATATTTTGCTGTAATAAATGTTCAGTGTGCAATAGCATTGATACTGCCAATCAAGTTACACATCCTGTAAAAGGTTCCGAGTACACCTTTTCGTGCCATGTTGATTGCAACACTCAGCATCTCGTTTATCTTGCCACATGCCAACAATGTGATTCTTACTACGTGGGGAAGACCGATCAGAAGTTTAAGAATAGGATTTTAAGACAGCTGTGTGACATCTGTAATAAAGATACCAAGAATGCCCTTGCTGAGCATACAGTACAATTCCCCACGCATACTTACAAGTTTAAAGGAATTCAAAATACCCATCATAACATAAAAGCAAGGTGATATAGTGAATCTCATGGTAAAAAATTAAGTAAAATGGATTATCAATCTTAACTGCTGATAAACCACCTGGTCTAAATGCTGTTGTACCACTGAGACCTATGCTCAACGATAGGCATTTGACTATTAGTTAAATAGAAAGAGTGTTAAATCTACTGTTGCTACAACATTAAGCCGTACTCTCATTTTGTCTGAGGCACTGATATTGGAAAGTGATTGTCAGTAACTAGTTCGGGATGGGATTTGTTTCCCCCCAACCCTGTCTTTTGGATGACCACCAAAGGTTAGGATACATGAATGGGTCTTCCTGGTGACTTTGAAAGTTCATTTTCATTTCATTCCATAATTGAGAAAATTCTGGTTACCTCATTCGCCATGATTTTTAAAGATGTGTCTGGGATGTAAACTGGTCTTATGAAGATAGTGATTCTTCCGTGTCTGTTTCCTATGTATTGTTGCACCAATCTTTCCTTTAGAATCGAAAAATATCCTCACATCAAGGAAGCTAATACTGTCCTTAGAAATCTGATGTGTGAACACTAGGAAGTTGGTGGTCTCATTGAGGTAATTCACAAAATTTTGTATTTGACCACAATCACCTTGCTATAGAATAAAACATCAACGGAACAACCATAGTAAACGACATTAGAATACCAAGGATTCATGGCATTCAATACAAATTTGTTCTCCCATTCTGAGAGGACAAGATTAAAATAACTATTGGAGCATGGTGTGCCCATGGCAACACCCCAACGCTGCCAATAAGTATCGTCTCCCACAGAAAATTATGTTATTTTCTAGGATTAGATCTAACAAAACACAAATGAGATCAAGATCAATATTGTGTCATCCTTTGACAGAAATTTTTGATGGACTCGATGCCATAGTCATTTGGAATTGAAGTAAAAAGACTTCGTATGTCCAAGGTAACAAGGGTAAGATCCATATGTTCTGTTAGTTTGTCTGCAGCCAGACCTGATTGGTTCAAGAAATTGGCAGTATCCTTAAGGAGGAATTGGAATGTTAACTAGTAATGTTCTTAATTCTTTTTCAACATAGGGGTTCCGTGATCCAACCTCGACCAGCCACTATGAGTCATAGTGGGATGTTGATGACATCCTTATGGATCTTGGGTAAACCTCCTATGGAAGGTATGCTTGGAATAGATGCATTGAAAAAAAAAATTGAAAAGTTCTTCACTCAAATTCCTATGCATCAACATATCATATAGCTCTTCTCACAATTTGGAGATTCTTTGCTCCACTTTGAGTTTGCTTATTTTCATATATGCCAGCTCATCACTTAACATAGAATCCATAGCACCTCGATACCATTGGGCATCCATTATCACTATGGCTCCTCCCTTGTCTAAAGGTTTCAGCACAATTTCTTGGTTAGTTTGTAGTGTGAGGAGTGCTTCTTTTTCCTTTTTAGTAATGTTGTGATGTCGTAGTGTGCTATTATTATTATTTGTCCTAAGTTTTTCAACATCGTTAACACAAAGTTTTACAAACAGATCAACTGTAGGGTGATTAACAGGCACAAAAGTACTAGGCTTTCTAATGGTATCACTTACTGATCTAGGTTGATTACCAAAAATATTTTTTAAGGTTGCATTTCTTCCAAAATATTTCATGTCTAATGCAAACGCACTTAGATCAGATGAAATGGAGGGAATAAAGGCAAGCCCCCTATTCAGTAGATACATCTGCTCATCACTCAGTTAACTTTGATAAATTCACTACTAACTCCAGATGATGGCTTAGATTATCTTCTTTCTCTTTCTCTCTTGACTGTACATTCTGGGTTGTTGTTGCCAGGTTTCTGTTAGAAAAAACAGTAGATTCTGTGTGATGAGTGCATGTTGTGCACTGGCCTTTGGTCTAGTCCTTGTTGTAGAAGTTGAGGCCCTTTCACCATCATCAAGGATAGCAGTTGGTATTGAATCACTATTATCAGAAACTATGTGCTGATTTCCTACATCTCTGTTGAGCAGAAGGTTAGAATAACTGTTGTCTATATGAAATGGTGAAACAACCCCTTGCCATATTACTGTTATTTTGTATAGGGTTTCTTGATTGATGGTTGTTAACACGTACCCTGTACTCTGTAGGCATTCAAATATCCTGCCTTTCTTAAAATCGGTAATATCTCTGGATAACTTTTGTGTTTTCTGTTGTCGTTGTTTGCTATCATAGGTTTTTAAATTAAACTTCAAAGTTTCCAACCTATTCAGGTGGGCTTCAGATAAATCCATATTTTCCAGTTGAACTTGCTTTAACTTAATTTGATTGGTTATTTCTTCCTCTTCAGGGATAATTAGTAGGACTTAAAAAATACTGCATGATAATTATAAGAATCAGTGGGAGGAGGATAGAAAACATTGGGAAGAGAGACTGGAAAACCAATTTACAAAGGAACAATAGGAGGAAATCTGTATGGCTCCCAAGTATGCAATAAAGGTCTCAAAGGTGTAGGATTTTTACTTTGAAGCGTATGCATGGGATTTCAGAGAATTTTTTTTCAGGTAGATGACAAATGCTTGGAGGTGTGATGGAGAAGAGAAAGGTAACTGAGGAGATTTTTTGGGGAGCATCATGAATTGGTAGATTGTAAAAATTCCCTTAGAGTACTAAGTCAGAAGTATTAGGGGAACAAATGGTTGTAACTAAGAAAATTGTTCTTTAGAGCTGGGACACATGATCTGAATTTGCCTATACATAGTAAGACCTTTCTAACTTTAATGTCATTGGCTGATAAAAAAGCAGTTATTAACATGAAAATCAAAACATTAAACCAGCTGTAATTTAAGTATTGCATAGCACTAAACATTTCTCATGCTAAGTAAATACAACTAATGCAGTGTAAAAAAAAACATGCTTAACGTACAGAAACACTGAAGCTGAAGTAAATAAATATGTTTATTAAAAAGGCGCATAAATGTTTTGGAGTACTTCCTTCATCAGAATGATGAAGAATGTGCACAACAACATTTC
>NC_056733.1:956081-961081 GCF_019279795.1 Protopterus annectens | reverse complement strand
ATCGCTAGCGACTCTTTTTCCCAGCTAGTTAACGGATCAGAACTTTGCTTTTTATGGACCCGTTAAAAAACCAGATTAATCTACAAATATTAATCCGACTGAACATATATTCATTTACGTACCTGTGGAAAACTTTTAATGGACTTCTTAAATGCCATCGTTTAACACGTGGAGCTAGGCACTGTTTCTCCTGTCAGACGTTTCCATATGGGTCCCACTTAGCTGTAACACCTGGATACTCCTGCAACATCCAAGCGACACTAGGATTAGCTCACAGGCTGCGTCGCCTAAGGAGATATACAACTCCTGGTTCAACATGGCTGAATGTTCTCCTGTAAAAAAAAAAAAAAAAAAAACACGCCGACAATCTCTCAAATAACTGAGTCCTCAAGCACCAGTTCGAATCAGTAAATAGCTAGCAAGGCGTAATGTCAGGCGCTGTGGGTAACTGTTGACCTCCGCTTTGTAATGCTTAAGTATCCGTGCGATTTTTGGAAATGATGTCTACTTCTAGAAGTCTAGCAAAGCCCTGTCAAGCATCTACAGCCATGCTTCCTAAAGTTCACTCGCATGGATAAACCAGACTCCCGATGCTGTCGCTAGCCGCCTGTTGCTTCTCACATGGCGTACGGAGCCACTGATAAATTTTCAACCTTGCACCGCGCATTCTGCCTAGTACAAACCTCGAACTTTTTTCCCTGACAAGCACGTACGTTATACATGCAATGCTTACGAAGGTTGCAATTCTCGGGTTACTCAACAGTGCTATGTCTACTAAAAACACTGCTGGTCACGCAGTAGAATGTGTATAATACAACATCATGTACATGCTGTTACAAATGTGAAGCATTGTTAGGTGGGGGAATAGGATGCCAATGAATATACTCTATAGTAAATTACTGTCAGTACAGTTTCTACATTACCCATGACATAACAGTTAACAGGCTTATCAGGAACTGGTTTCTCAATTCAGTGCCAGCAATAACACCATTGTTTTTAGTAACTTAAATATGCATGGGTCTGCTGTATGCATAGTCTGCCTAATGTAGGGGATTGTTCCCCACATCAGGGATGCTTTCCCTGAGTGAGCAATACTTGTTTACTATGCACAAGCATCACTGTTCAAGCCTCATTTCTATCGCCCTCCAGCACTACTAGACATATCCTTAGTTTCTTCTTGACTTCTGCTATTGTCTTATTCTTTAATATGGTTGTGGGGCTAATAACAGCTCTGTTTGTAAGGTAACCACTAGATTATAACATATTGCATACAGTATAGTCTATGGTTGCAAACGGACCCCAGATCGGGATCTATGATAAGGTGTTGAACCCAAGGAGTGTAATTTTAAGTTTTCTAAGTGTGAAAGGTTCTGTGGCTGAGACAAGCAACTTTATTTAATCTAACCAGCTAGATCCTCATGCCACGTACCCTGATAGCAGAATAGATGATCGTTTACTGAGCTAATTATTATACTTAGTTGAATTAATGGATTCTCCTTCTTCTCTCTCTCCATATATGTGGGGGATGATATAATACTAACATAACAAGCTGGTGTTGTAAGAGTACTAGGCACAAACATATGTTCCAGACAAATCTTTTTTGTTTACATTACTTGAGTGTGTTAAACTCTATTACTGTTGAGCCAAAAGGTGTTTGTAGCAAGCTGTGAGTCATTAACTCACCTCTATCACCATCAAAACTTTTTGTTTAAATACATATAGTTCTTCAGGTACTCAGAATATTTGCTAAACGGTGTACCTCCGAGGGTGTACTTCCCTGTAAAAGGCATGTTGTCATATTTTTCCTATACACTACCTTACCCTATCACAGATCATACCGCAAGATATCCAAACTGCATATTACACAATATACAGTCTTGGAAGCTCAGTGGGTGGCGTTGTAAGTAATCTAGGTAGGTTATGTTTTGGAAAAGTTATATTTTGTACATATGTATAGTAAAGGTTAGGTTTGTGTTTGTGTGTTTATATACTTCTTCATATAAGGAGTATGGGTGGATAGGCACTGGGGTTAGTTTGAAGAAGCTGTGGGCTACCCCTTACCGCAATGATAACTTCTTAGTAAAAACAGTGTTAAAGACATATCAAGCTCTCTTCCCTCTGGTATACCCAAAAATAACTCTCCCTAAACAAACCCTACTATGTGTAGGTATAACAATAACCTCCCATTCATATCACCTTTCAATAATACCAACTAAATTAAGGAATTCAGTAGCTGGCAAGTAGACTGCTGGAATGTTAAAGGCCTTCAGAATGCTGAGAAAAAAAATCTAATAGTACATCTTTTTTTTAAATCTCAGGCTACTATCTGTTTCTTACAGGAGACGCATCTACCCAAAGAATGCTGGGAAAAAACTTCTAACAAAAAATGGATTAGGACTATAATAGCGGGGGGTGATAGTTCAAACTCTAAGGGAGTCGCAATCTTAATCAAGAAACAATTCCAGGGCACTATCATAGAAGGCAAGTCTGATAAATTTGGTAGGTGGTGCTATTTTACATCCATAGTGCGAATTCCGTCAAACCCGTTTTATTTCTGAACGATACGGTCCTTGCACTCAACAACACATCTTCTTCATGGAAATCTATAATATTCTTAGCGATTCTCAAATCACCTTTTTATTATAGGAGGAGACTGGAATGCAGTCATAAATCCCAGTTTAGACCGCACCAGCAATTCCCCTCATACAACTCTCAAGCTTCTACTGCTCTGGAAGAACTAATGTCTGACTATAATCTCATGGATACAATTGTCTTTGGTACGGATCCATCAAAAAGCAGTATGTACACTTTCTACTCTCAATGCCACAAATCATGGTCACGTTTAGATTTTTTCTTAATCTCTAAATTCTTCTCTAAATTCAAGATCACACTAAGGTGTGAACCTAGGCTATTATCTGACCATGCAAAAATTTCCCTTATGATAGTCTTCGCATCCGATCCCTCCCCCCCTGCGAACTGGTCCTTTAACAATAACCTACTAAAACATAAAGAGGTTGTAGAGAGAATCAATAAGACATTGTCTGAACTATACGCAGGATTTGGTAATTCCCAAATAGCACTTGACATACAATGGGCGGCCTGCAAGGCCGAATTAAGAGGGTATCTGATTAGTAAAGCTACATTTTTTAATAAACTTAATAAAAGGAAAGAATCTGATCTTGCTTTAAGGCTAGCGTCCTTGGAAAGAGAATTCAAAACACACCCCGACCCCAAACTAGAAGAATCGATCAATGCTGCACATAAAGAACTATGCGAGTTACACTTATATAACTATTCGATATAGGAACAAAAACAAATTGCAACCTACTCTGAATGGGCACAAATCCCATCTAGAACCCTGTCTAGAATACTCAAAAACAATAGCGGTGCTCCGACAATCTCCATCTTGCAACATAAAGGGGAAACTTACAAAACAGATTGCGAGATTATTAAACTTTTTCATGACATATATACAGACATATATAGCAACAACAAACACAACACCTCCAATCTGCAGATGGTTACATTTCTTAATTCCATCATCTTCCCATCTCTTAATCAGGATCAAGTATCCACCCTATCAGCTCCATTTACTATCCGAGAGATTCAAACCACCATTAATAAACTCAAATTAGGCAAATCCCCTGGCCCGGATGGCTTCACTACTAATTTTTTCAAGACCTTTAACTCAAAAATTGCTCCTATCCTCCTAGAAGTTTTTAACTTTATTGTAAAACATGGAATTACAGACATACACTGGAATAACTCAAAAACAATCCTGCTACTTAAAAACAATAAAGAAAAAACAGATCCACATAACTACAGACCTATCTCGCTTATAAATGTTGATATCAAAATCTCCTCTGCCATCTTAGCCAACAGACTTAAACAGGTATTACCACACTTACTATCACCTGACCAAGCTGGGTTTATGTCCAATAGACATACATGGGACAATACACTAACACTAGACTCTCTTATCCAGTTTACCAAAAAGAGAAACCCGTTATATGCCTTAACCCTAGACGCATCAAAAGCATTTGACAGGGTAAACTGGGACTTTCTCTTCTCACGCTTATCGCATTTTAACATACCCACAACCTTCCTAGATATGATCAGAACTCTTTATTCAAACTCATGCACATACCTTTATATAAATAAAAAAAGATCTAAGCCCATCCAGATTACTAATGGCACTAGAAAAGGTTGTCCACTTTCTCCCTTCCTCTTCAATCTATTCATTGAACCCTTTTTCCTTTATCTCACTCAAAATACACATCACACTATTCCTAAAATTCTCAACACACAAGTAGCATTATCGGCCTTTGCTGACGACTTAAACCTCTACTTCCATTACCCGAACACGGACCTGCCAAAAATATTAAAAGCAATTACTTCCTTCTCTAAGGCCTCTGGATACCAAGTCAATGATAAAAAATCACATATTCTCCCAATAAATCCTGAGGCGCATAAACCCTTCTTCTTCCCCGAATCGTCCTTCCATATCTCATACAGTCTCAAATACCTTGGCGTCAACTTTGAACACAATCAAGCCTCTATGCTTCAAAATAACCTGCTAAAATCACGGTCTACCATATGTCAAGACCTACAAAGATGGAAACTAGTGAACTTATCATTCCTTTCAAAAGTAGCTATTGTGAAAATGAATATCCTTCCCAGACTCCTCTATCAATTTTGTGCAACAAATATAAATATATCAAACAACTTCTTCTCACAGATTGAAAAGACAATAATCAAATTTCTCTGGTTTCCTAAGAATGTTAGGATCTCTTTTTCCAAGTTAAGTCTTCCCAAGGAGAAAGGTGGGGTGGGCCTTCCAAACCTTCATCTCTACTATCTGATTATTAGCTCTAATAAACTATGGTCCATTGCATACATGAATAACAAAGACCAAACTTATTACCCAGCGTGGCTAAAGATATGGCACGGACATATTCTATCTAACAAAATTAATCCTAAGGCCACTCCTTTTTTATCAC
>NC_056733.1:946081-948581 GCF_019279795.1 Protopterus annectens | reverse complement strand
TACAAATTCTTAGTACTTGAAAAAGTCCTCAGTTTTAGTGAAGAATCCAGCACCCCACTTGAAGTTCGAGAACTCAAGTGGCAAATCAAGCTGGGAGCAGACAATCACCCTGGCCTCAATGGAAGCCTTAATATTAAATGTGTGCTTAAATGGATCAGGTAACCCTGGCTACCCTCCCCAAGGGCCAAGCCCACTCAAGGTACCTCCCATACACTACATGACATCACAATGTCTATATAAAACCTGTTGGAATGCACTTAGCTATAGATTTCTGAAGAAGTTCAACTACTTTGCAATAAAAGTGCGAACGAAAGCGCTCAAATCTAATCCACCTGGTGTCCGTGTGTCTACTTTCCATTAGCAAAATACCCTTTGGGTACATTGTGCACACACATTGGATCTTATACTAGTTTTGCAGTTTCAGTTGTTCCACATCGGAGTGTAATAATATTGGTCTCAGTTCATATACACTGAAACTGAACATGGAAGTAGCCGCCAGCACCAGCGACCCAGTCAACAGCCAAGAACTGTTTGACTATTCGGTTTACAGCATTCCAGCAGAACTCCTAACTCTCAAGAAAACGTTGTCGCAAACATCGACCATGGCAGAGAACCTGTTAAAAGAACTGAACAACCCGAAGATAACAAAACCGGCATCACAGCCTGCACCCACCGCTACAGGAGTCACCAGAACACTACCCAAGGAAACTACAAAATCCCAAGACGCTAGAAACCTAATTATGGCCCATTTCCAGGAAGAAGAGAAAGCGAACCCCTTCGCTGGCTTTCAATCTGAGCCCAACAACAAGGGAACTCTAGCTCAAGATAACGACCTCAATAACAAACTAAGCATTAGCGACTGCAAATTCCTAATGCATAGACTCGAAAAACTGCTCACCTTGTTCAAAACCTTGGAACTAGACAATTTTTATTTCGCAGAATGTGCAAACAGAAACATTGTACCAAAAGGTCTGCGAATCTTTAAATTTCCCAACGGAATTGAAAGCAGCAAAGACACATATGAGGCACTAATCAAAGTGTTCAATAAAGCGGTGCTTGAAGCACTGAAAATAATTATGGATCATAACAAAGACAGGCTAATAGATATCAAGGAACAAGCGCAAGGCATAAATTATACCATTATTCAACACCCAGCATTCGAACAACTGAACTACGAATGGCTTGCCATCAACAACAACCTTGCTAAACATGTGAGTCGTATTACCAACAAAAAGAAAAAGAAACTCAGCAGGGACATTAACGAATATCTGACCCACACAGCCTACCCCATCGGCAAACCAAGCAAAGAGGATACAAAAAAAACAATCTGAGTTAGAAGCCCAGGCGTCCAGCAGCGACGATGAAGCGCCTACTACACCTGCAAACAGTCCAGGAAATCCTAAAGAAACCAACCGAACACACCAAGCAGGTGTATATATATATATATATATATATATATATATATATATATATATGTGTGTGTGTGTGTGTGTGTGTGTGTATATATATATATATATATATATATATATATATATATATATGTGTGTGTGTGTGTGTGTATATATATATATATATATATATATATATATATATATATTTATAAATATTTATGTGTGTATGTATGTATATATATATATGTATGTGTGTGTGTGTGTGTGTGTGTATATATATATATATATATATAAAATAGAAAGTCAAAAACACCTCCACTTGCTTTACTATAAAGCGCTACCCTCCGATAAGGTATCAAAAACCAAATGTACTTAAGCACACAGCACAAATTGTAGTTTCATGAACGTATAGACCATTCGTTATTGAAACAAGGACAAAATATTTAATAAACAAATAATAACACAGCTACAATGAACGAACTGGGATTGAGCGCGCTTTCGTATTAATCGTAAAAACTTCATCAGAATCCATCGTTCAACATAATCAGTTGCCTTAAATACACTGTTGGTTAATTAATAAATTGAATAATAACTTCATTATTACCAACAGGTAAAAATCATTATATTCACTTGTTGACTCTCTTATATACCAGCTTACTTTGCTTTTTATACACGTTATGTAAAATGTATTATAATCCATATTACATAAAATTATATATAAATAAATGTGTATGTTTAAAACAAATTTATATTTGAGATAAAAGAGTGCTTCATGAGATTTAAAGGAAGTTGATGTTAATTTGTATATATTAACATTATAAAAACCATTTCAAAGCTGTATGTATATGCCTAAAACCCTTTTATATAATATCTTATAGTGCAACAATGTGTGTAAATATTAAATCATAAAAATATATGTCTGCCGTGACTAAAAATTAGTAAAAACAAATACCTATATATCTATCAAAAACTATACAAAATTAACATATTTACAAATAATGTATAATAATCATGTATTGTATCATACACTGAATATATAAATAAATATACATATATATGTTATATATAAATTGTATAAATATACATTAATAAATAAATCATTACCCATG